>NC_092212.1:4185889-4277780 GCF_043381705.1 Parasteatoda tepidariorum | reverse complement strand
ACACAACAAGTGTTTCTTTTATTATCAAATTAAAGCTCACTCCAATCAACATGATATTCATTTCCATTTCGTACCTCCACATCTGTGGGAATGTAATTGCCATATTACTGCTCTGCTGACAGCCTTGGTAACTGACCGCCTTGCAAAAGAAGGCTTAAGTCATCACTCCCCTTCTTCTACTCAACTGGTTCAAAAGATACTCTCTCGAATAAAATAAAAAAAAATGAAAACTTGTCACCTCCACAACGTCACTGGTAGATGGATAGGAAGTCGGGTCTTTCTCCAACACTTCCAGCTCTAATAACACCCTCTCACTTCTTGCCAGTGGCCGCATTAAGTGCCCACTGTATTCTAAAGGCAGGCACCTTGTTCTAAATGCCATAAAACTGAACTTCTTAAACTGCTCCGGAGTTATAAGGAAAGGCATCTATACTTCCTCCCTATTTATTGTTGATTTCCTGCATTTCAATGGTTCACAGACCTGGTCTCACTCCGTCAAACAAGGACTAGAAGCTACAAATTAGTAACAGCATTAACATCTACTACAAGTTATCTGGGTCTGACCTATGTTAGACTTTAAAGCTCACTAAAAAATTTTTTTTTAAAGTGTATACTATACCAGTTTTACTAAATATATATTTTTTTATACTTTTTTTTAATAAAATGTTATAGTAATTGATTTAGTTTATCTTGACTTTAATATTTTTTGCTTATTAATATTATTCATCCTGTAAATAATTAAATAATTAACTGTGCTAGTGCTTGTATATAGATTTATCTCTTAAATGGAGTCTCTCCAATCCCTTTTTCACTCAATCATATCATTGTACCATATTCAATTTATGACTACCTAATCTATGCCTATTAAATTTAGATGAATCAGTTAGCGGCGCTTCGCGCCGAATACTGAGCTACTATACATTTCCAACGTTCCATATAGTAATTGAAATACATGTTGTGTTTTTAACTTCTCTTGAAGAAAGTGTTTTCTCGGAAGGGCAGGAAGTAATGAATAGGATATTGGTGATTAGTGTAAATGTAAAGCATTTTTCCCTTCTAATTCAAGTGAAAAGGTAGCCTTTTATTTGGAATAAGTTCTTAAATGAATGTGACGCCTATATCTTTCTCACAGTTTTCTCCAAATTTTAAACACTTCATTACACATAGTATCCAGAATAAATATGACTTAATTTGCTAAAACTTTCAAAATATGGAGTGATGTAATATTTTTTATATTGTATTTAATTCGTCTCAAAATGTTGGGAAAGGTAAGATATTTTTCATGAATTAAATTGGCTTTAAAATTTGTAACGAAAATTTTTTTACCCTCATATTGTAGACAATTTTCCTCATAGAGAGAGGAGAGTTTAATCTTTGCACATACTAAGCTTTGAATTGATTGTAGGCGTTACTCGTCATTGTACAGTGGAAGGTTTGCAGCCGCTGCTGTAAGATATTTTAAAAGGTAGGATAGGTAAGATATTTTGAAAGGTGCTGTAAGATATTTTAGAGGATGGAGATTCTTTCTTACGGTTTGTGACAAATAACTTATTCATCTAGAGCAGGGGTTTCCAACTTACAAGAGGTCGGGAGCCACAATTAAGAACACAAATCAAATAGCGGACAACAACTTTATCAAAATTTTATGTAGGACTCTTTTATGTTTGTATTAACATTAAATATTACAGTCAGATTTCTACCAAGTTGCACAAAACAAAAGTATTGAACTACAAATTAAAATAAGAAGCAGATTTTTAAAAATATTTAATTGTATATTAAAAAATTCTGGCTACAATAACTTTAATGTGCATCCATGTATGAAGCAATTAATGTGCAACAGATATGTAATTGTTAAGATATAAAACTTTAAAAAGGTTGGTATTAAAACTTACGTAGTAGAACACAAAATGTTCAGTGACAAAATTGAAGTTTGTCTGCTGCAACCCCCAGAGAATAAATATTTACATTTAAAATTTGCAAATGTGTGTGTAAATATTTTCGTCCAAAATGAGTGGTTTCAAATAGTTAAATCGCAGAATTTCTTCCAGAATATTTCTGATACATGCTAAATTATATTCACAAAATATATTCCCAAAGTACAAAAAATTGAAATAAAAAAGAGCAACATACGCGATTATTTTTGTATTTAAATAAATAATTTCTTGGATGCAAAACTTGAGAAATAATTTTTTTTTTTGCACCGCTGGTATGATAAATTTCACAGAAACGAAGAAATAAGATTTTTATAAACGAGAAAAATATTTTAAACCCATATACATTTTTTACGAAAATGGTCCGCAAAAAAAAATGACAACTTATATATTTTAGTTCACGGGCCGCAAAAAAAGGCTTTACCATGCGGCCCCCGATCCGCCAGTTGGAATCCATAGATCTAAAGTGTAATCGCTCGTAATCTTTCTTTCACCCACAAGAAAGACATTTCCGCAATTTCATAAATTCTTTCCATGCATTTTTAGGTTTACCGACGTTTCTTATATACCTACCTCTACGAACACGCGTCAATTTTACGCATGAAAGAATACATCACTAGGTTTACGGACGCTTCTTATATACCTACCTCTAGCGTTGTCAATGTCCAGAGCCACCCCGATGCTATGTTTCATCTCTTTCTTTGCTTCCTCCCCAAGAGAAGAAACATAGCATCGGGGTGGCTCTGGACATTGACAACGCTTTTAATAACGCAAATTGGAAAACTTTAAAAAATGAGCTTAACAAATTGGAATTGACCGATAATCTAGTTAGAGTGATATTTGATTTTTTAAAGGATAGAGAGGTTATCTATAGAGATGAAGAGGGCAATGATATCTTCAAACGAGATATTAATATGGGAGTCTCTCAGGGCTCGTCACTTGGCCCGGTGCTTTGGTTGATTTACGTTAATTCAATTTTCAATTTTTTTTATTGCATCAATTTTAGTCTCTTTAATGATGTGAAAGTGGAAGATTGTCGTAATATTGCTTTTGCGGACGATATATTGTTCTTATCGAGACATCCAATTCTTTATCGCTTTGACCTATTGGCCACCTTCTGTCTCTCAGAACTGTCATCCTGGGCTCATAATAATAATCTTAAATTTAGTGATAACAAAACACAATGCATAACGTTTCCAAAAACCAAGAAGACGATAAGGAGGTTACCAAATATTAAGATGAGTTATCAGCATACACAATCTATTAAACAGGTGCAAGTTCTTAAATATCTAGAAATTCTCTTTGACCCAGGATTGACTTGGATAGCTCACTTGAATCACGTTAAGGAAAGAGTTGGTAAATTTAATAATTTGAGTTAGAGGTGGCCAGGGCAACTTGGGGTCTGAAACCAAAAATTTTAAAGATTATCTACCGGAGGGCAACGAAGGGAATCATACTTTATGCCGTCAATGTCTGGTATCGTAACACTACTAGAATTAACGATATAATTAATGCCATTCAAAGAACATCCTTAATAGTGATTACAAGGGCCTATTCAGCAACTAGCACTGAGGCCCTCCAGATACTGGCGGGGGTGAAACCCATTCATTTAAGAATTATTGAGGATACTTGTATGAAGAAGTTAAGATGGAATTACAGAATTGAGGAATACGACCGTAATATTCAAGACGCAATGTTTCTTTAACACGTTCACGCCGAGAAAAGTGAAAATACTGGTACGGGAAAAGAGAAAATACCGGTAGAAGAACTATTTCAATATTAGATAACATTCGAGAGGAGTTAATCTATTCTCAACAATAACAATTCACTGTAAGGAAATTTATCACGGTGAAGAAGCAATTCAATATAAAAATTGCATCCGTTAAAAACAATTGGTAGTTATGGATTTTTATTATTCCGGAAAAAAACTAAAAATGAAATTTATTTGTTACCAGTTTTTACTCCGGTGCGCCGCCAAGATGAGAAAATCCAGCGGGACCCACCGGTGGGTCACCCCGGCGTTAACGTGTTAAGTTATACAATGCAGTGCTTTGAAAGGTAACGTATTTGAAAGATTCCCTCTTTTCTTAAGAAGTTCTTTACTAAATAATTATTTTGGAGATTTGGTTTAAACTTATTTTGCTGTAATTCCCGGCAAATAGATCACAAAATTTCCAAGAACGTAGCAGCTTTCGTTAGCTCTTCCATTTGGAAAATTTTTAGCAGTGGTAGCAGCTAAAATTTTGTAAAGTGGAATATTTTATGTTTACATAGTATTTATATAGTAACAGTGGTACACATAAGAAGCCAGGCCTTGTAAAATGTTTGTTTTAAAAGCAACACTCCACTTGTATATATCAAAGATTACTTTTATGGTAGAAATTCTTTATGTGGAAATAAATATTTCAATTTTTTGGAAACGTATTTTGTATTCTTTTGAATCGTATACTGGCTAAAAGATCATAAATTAGTGTCGAGGACAGAGCTGCTAACAACAACACTTTCATTTGGAGATTTTTTAAGTGGTAGCGAAACAGCCAATTTGAAAGTTTCAGACTATTGTAATATTTGAAGTGACAGTATTATAAGATTAAGAAGTAGTCAGAAACATAAAAAAATTTACCTTAAGTGTGCTAAACATTTTGCATTAAAAAATACTGCAAAGGTACTTTTCGAAATTACCTTTATTCTAGAAATTTCTTATGCATGATGTGCAACATATGTAACTGATATTCTACACCTTGTAAAGATATAAGGCATTCTAACTAGCGTTAGTCCATGATATTCTTCACTCAAAAATCAAAGTAATGCTTTATTTGTATTGAATACGCGTTCTCACAAAAAGTGTTAAACTAACAATTTTTAAGAAACCTCGGGAAGCATTTGCATTATACGCCGACGAGTCAGGTTCTAAGCGTTGGCTGACTAAGAATAAATTCTTATTATAAACTCATTACATCTACCAGAATAAGTTTTCACTGGCGAACGCATTGATTAAATTAAATTAGTGTGTTATTATTATCATTAATTTACATTTAATTAAAATGTAAATTGAATGTAATTAATAATTTAATGTGGTAGATAAAGAAATTTCGTTTCCCTTTTCTAATGCGTTAATGTAAGCATATTGCGGCAGTAGCCTATTCATCTGAGACAGGCGTGAAAGCGAGACGGAAAAAAGGAAAGGCTGGTAGTAAAACCATTTCAGTTATAGCTAGTTTTGGGGAGGAGTTTACTTACTCTGTTTTTAAATTTTTCAACAATATCTACATTATCTTGGAAAAGAAGAAGTTTTATATACATGCCAGAATTATAAAAGAAATCTTGATAGTTACAGATATTTCATTTTTTTCGAAAAAAATGCTGGAATGAAATGTTTTACGTACCAGGTTTTTCTATTTTCCGTCTTGCTATATAAGGGCTTTCACCCATGATCTGAGATTAAATTGCCAACTTCAACGGGCGAATGCGGTCGAATGACTAATATACAGAACAGTAAAAAGTGTAATATATACAAAAAAAAAAGAAGAAGATTTGAATGATAATTGATCAGATACAAGTGCGATTACAAGAAGTCTGAATAACAGATAAAATAAAGCTATTTGGATAGTCGAAGAAATAAATATATACAAATTTACAACGGAGGGAGTAAAAACAAAATCGAAAAACTAGTATATACATATTTACAGCGGAGTGAAAAATAGATGATGTAGATCTTAACCGGAGGAGAGAGTAATAGTTGGGATAGATTACATTACCTCGCTGCCTCTCCCCCCCCCCATACTGGTCTTTGCAGGTGCACAGAGGAGTAATTTCATCTAGAAGAGTAAAAAAATTATATATATACGTTCTTTTCTGTAATCTAAAGTAAATTTCAACAAAAAGCATACAAATAAAAGAATGATAACCATTTCGTTATCAATATATTTGTAAGTATATATCATTTAACCATTATCAATTTATTTGTGAGAGAATAATAATATTAGAGAAATAAGTAATTCCGGAGCATGCTGAGCACTTATAGGCAAAAAAGTACAATTGTATGTGCTTTGCAATTTTTTTACAGTGATAATTCAGATACAGCGTAAAAGCATCAAAAAATGAGCATTATCGTTAATATTATAATTAATTATTGAAAACTCATTAGCATAATTTTCTATCTTATGTAAATGTTTATCTATAATTTCTGCATTGCAAGCCACGGTGGATCAGGAGATAGAGCGCTAACCTTTCAATGAAGTATCCCAGTAATGGCTAGTAGATACGAATATCGTACCCGGCTCGCAACGACCACAGTGCTAACGCAAAATATCCTCAGTGGTAGACGGATCATGGCTTAGAGTCCCATTACAGAAAGTTTGATAAAAAAGGCTCCACAAAGGCAAATTTCTCTCAATACTGGATCCAGGAGTTCCCTACTACAAGACTACAGAGTTGTACATTGACAATCACGAACTCAATAATTGTGTCTGATGTTCAACAACGCTTATAGAATGTAATAAAATTTCTTTTTTGCATACAAAATCTGAAATTTTTTTGCAAAGTAGTAAATATGGCAACCTAGGCATTGTTTATAATTACAAATGCACTGCAGAAAAAACTAGAGTGATTGCTTGATTTTAGCAGATGTAAATAATGAGAAA
Source organism: Parasteatoda tepidariorum (assembly GCF_043381705.1). Lineage (NCBI taxonomy): Eukaryota > Metazoa > Arthropoda > Arachnida > Araneae > Theridiidae > Parasteatoda > Parasteatoda tepidariorum. Next base: position 4,271,206 of record NC_092212.1, on the reverse strand, counting down.
GGAACAGTGTCTAATTTTTCCATTGCTTTTTCGCTCAGAAAAAGTAATATGTTAGCAATATTTTTAAAATCAATATATCACTCATGTATGCCAGCACACAAATACACTTCTGAATAATATTTATTGCAGTTGGGAAATAACTATTAAAATAACATAACTACAGGTATCGGGGAACAGGACGACTCCATAACGAAGGAGGTATTACCTATGAATTTTTCGTATTATATAGGGTAAACCAACCAGTGAAGGAACACTACCCAATGAAGGAATATTTCATATATATTGATTAAAAATAAGAATTTGAAAGTTTTTCTTTAGATTGATTGGTAACAATAGCTTACTGCCAAACAATAGGAAGTCATCTAGCAATGTTTTGGATTACCTGGTCAAATAGACTTCCCTGGAAAAAAATTTTGAATTTGTTATTATCTCTGCAACACCTTGTTTCTTTGAAAAAATTATAAGGCGAGTGTTTGTATTTATGTGTTTGAAGTGGAATTAATTGCATGTAATAGTTTTATTTTTCTCGCTGTGAAAAAGAGAATTCAAATATAGTTATTGAAATTATGTTTCATTTTTTAAGCATAATAGCATAATAAAGTACTGAGATAAGGGGTGTTTATTCACTGGATCACCAAACGATGAAAAACCAGTGAAGGAACAAGTGTTTGTTTACTGGCTTTTTTTCTAAGTTCATGAAAATAAAAGATAAATTTTAATTTTCTTCTACCTTTAGTGATGTTCCGCATCAAAAGTATCATGGGTGAAAGCCCTTATATAGCAAGACGGAAAAGAGAAGAGCCTGGTACGTAAACATTTCATTCCAGCATTTTTTTCGAAAAAAATGAAATATCTGTAACTATCAAGATTTCTTTTATAATTCTGGCATATATATAAAACTGCTTCTTATCCAAGATAAAGTAGATTTTGTTGAAAAATTTCAAAAAAGAATAAGTAAACTCCTCCCCAAAACTAGCTATAACTGAAATGGTTTTACTACCAGCCTTTCCTCTTTTCCGTCTCGCTTTCACCCCTGAAAAGTATGTTAAAAATACGAAAAACAACTTCTAACCAGTGAGGGAACATTCATTATTCCTTTACTGGGCATAGATTTCCCAGTGAATGAACAGTATGTGCTAATATGTTGACACTTTAATTTTCAATCCATGATTGCAAAAAAAGTTAACATTTTCCAAGTATTTATATGTTATAATTTCAAGAATAGACTTGTTTTTAAATATTTGTATGGCTTATAAATTCATAAAGAGCATTAAAAAATTACCAAAATTAAGCGTTCCTTTACTGGGTGTTCATTCACTGGTAAGAGCCGTTCCTTCACTTGGTCTTCGTACTACTTGTTATTTGAACCTCCAAAACTTTAAAACAATATTATGTAAGTTCTCTACAATTTTTTTACATAATTTGCAATTAGTAACAAATATGTTGACACTGTCATTTAACTAAAATTACGAATTTTGAAATTAATATGATTTTTTAAAAGGCAAGCGAAACTTAAGTGTTCCTTCACTGGTTAGTTTACCCAAATTTTTAGATTTAAATTGGCAATGAATCGCATGAATATTTCTTTTTTGTTAATGAATTTATAAATTTAATTTATTATGATTTAAACTATTAATAGATGCAACTAAATCAATATTATACATCAATAAACTGAGGGTAAGCCATAACAATTTCAGAGATGCATACTTGGCCCCGCTCTGTAAAATATGAAATTCTAGTTGTAGTGAAATTTTAGTTAATCAGTTTGATATTTTTCATTTTAAGTAATTTTTCACTACTGCTCGTTTAAAATTCAAAGTATAATAAATGCAAATTTATTGTTGTCATCCCAGAACTCTCAACAGTTAAACAGCTTATTAGACTTTCTGAATTTGATTCATATGACTTTTACTTATAACAGACCTCAACTGTATTACTACTATTACCGGTCCGTGGGTCAAATGGTACCAGGCCGCTCATTTCATTGAAACTGAATTTAAATTCCAAGGTTAATACCCCAAATTAAAAATATCTGTGTTCCATTAAAATTTTATTGATTTTAATAAAAGGGGCCCCCGAAGATAGTGGCATAAATTTTTTAATGTTTGTAATGTATCATTGTCTCCGATTACCCCCAGATGGAACCGCCTCATTGCAAAGAAACAAGCTCTAGGTTCTCATTGATTTAACGTTCTAGTAAGTTAAAATGTTAAATCCCTTTATATTTATTTTTTGGTGTAACTGTATTTTAATTTGAAGGCATGTTTAAATACAATTAAATTAAAATTAACAAATCAAAATAATCTAAAATATAAGCAATCAATGCCCGCCCCCATCGGGCCGTGATAAAATTATCAAACGTTGACAGGTCTGCGGTGATAAAAAGGTTGAGGGACACTGCTTTAGAATAACAATTGCTTTTCCATTTTCAAATTTTCCTCCCATCCGCAGCCCAATCATAGAAAGCTGAGTGTCGTGACGTCAAATCTGATTTTATTCTTTCTTTTAGAAATAGATTTAACGACCGTCGTTGTTACTCGGAAGAGAGAAAAAGATGAATTTTACACCGTTTGACGTCATAGACCCTGGGCCAAGAGCGTTCATCATTCAAGTTCGTTCCGATGAAAAAGGGGCAACTTTAATTTTCATTTAAATAAAAATATATGTTTCGTAGTATTTTATTGCGCAAAATTTAAAGTTCAATAATTGCACATTATTTTATATGTTCTTAAAAAAGTACGAGCTATTTTTTATCAGCCTTATTTCCTCTCGCCAGCTATGAACCTATAAAAAAGCAGGTTTCAAAACATGCCTCCGACAGCAAACGAATCAAATCAACTCTTCGTTTTTGTGTTTGTAAACAAACTGTTAAATGCTTCTATCAAATGTTTTTGCTCTCGTATATTTGTCATATATGTTCTTAAGTAAAACTTAAATTCTTGATAAAACGTTCTTTAATTTTTAATAAATAGTTCTTTAATTCTTAATAGATCGTTCTTTAATTCCTAATAAATCGTATTTAAATAAAGCGTTCCAATAATTTTTATCACTGCTATGCTCAATTTCTAGTTTATTTTAGAATAAAAGCAATATCTCGAAATTATAATTTTTGAAAGTGGATCAAAGTCCCCTTTTTTTAATAGTAGGCTAATAAATTTTTTTAAGGGAAGAAAAAAAAATTCCAATTTTATTTTTACTTCTATAATTGGAAAGACTTATTGTGTTACTTCTAAAGGCTTCTTTTTAAAGCTTACAAAACAACGAAATTAAATTTACATCTTGTTTATCATAATTTCATACTGTAATTTTTTTATTATCAAAATATTAAATTTAAACGTTTCATAATAAAATATTCTTTATTCCTCCCCTCTTTTTTAAAAAAAAATTAAACAAGACATGAATAAAAAAAATATTGATATTTTGTTATTGGAGTTTTTCCAGTGAAAAGATACAGATTATTTAAACTAATTCTTATAATAAAAGTAATAAGCTTGTCGTGTTAAAATAATATTCATATGCATTTATTCATTTAATTTACTTTTCCCTGAAGGATTTCTATTTTTAACGCGTCTTTACACTGATTTTGAATATGACCTTTTTCTTTCAGTTTAATTAACCATTAACGATCATTTCTCACCGGTCAAATTATAAGCTTTGACTAATAGTTTTATTTGAAATTTAAAATTAATTGCCAATTCGAAGTGAGGACAAAAAATACAGCTCCTGACCATTGTGATTCATTCTTCACATATCTTAAAAATAACATCAGTGATTATTTCTAACTTATAGCTCTATTTGAGTAAAAAGAAACTAGTTTATAGCACCCATTTAAATATTTAATTAGTTTATATTGAAATAATAATTTTGGCCACGAAACCTTGGATACTGGCCCACTGTGTGTTTGTAAGGTGTCACTGGAGGAATTCTCAGAAAAGGACATAAAAGCAGCGGAATTTTCTTTTAGATTTTCTTTTCGAATAATTAATTAGTCAAAACAGCTCTTCTTAAATTAAAGAAAATGAAAAAGATCGTGCACATCAAAATTCAATTTATTGGGGAAAAAGTTTAAGAAAATATGTGTTTTGACCTTAGGTTTTGAAATCCGCAGTTTTGAGAAGAAGAAAAAAAAAAGCCAGCAAAAAGAACAGGTAGCAACGTTAGGAGTTTTTTTTTTTTACAAAAACAAATAGTATTACAGTAATTAGAATAAAAACTAAAAATTTTTTTGAATCTTTATTGAGAAGTAAAAATTTAAATGGAACCGTCTCATTGCAAAGAAACAAGCTCAGGGTTCTCATTGATTTAACGTTCTAGTAAGTTAAAATGTTAAATCCTTTCATATTTATTTTTTGGTGTAACTGCATTTTAATTTGAAGGCATGTTTAAATACAATTAAATTAAAATTAACAAATCAAAATTATCTAAAATATAAGCAATCAACGCCCCCCCCCCAAGCTGGCCGCTATAAAATTATCAAACGTTGACAGATCTGCGGTGATAAAAAGGATGGGGAACACTGTGTTAGAGCATTCAAAAAGTCTTTGATAGTTCAAAAAGTATTTGCTCCTTATAATTCTAGATCTAATCAGAAATAACTAAATCATCATGGTATCTGAGAATCTTTTAATTCACCCACATAAAGAAAAATACTGAAAAAAGTTTCCCATCACAATGAATGTCTTTGTAAAAAGGAATTGTCCTAAATACAATATGACGCTGGGCGTTAACCGGTTAAAAAGACATTGACATTTTTAACATTCACACCGCCATAGGTAGTTACGCCCTTTTCTTAATTCCAGTCAAATTTCAATATTGTCCGCTAATCGTAATCCGAAAATTGTAAGAAAATTAATTCAACTATTATTTTTTTTAACAAGAATGATTCTACAAAAAAAAAAAAAAAAAAATTTTCCTAAAAAATCGGTTACTTGATCTCGAAGAGTTTTTATTAACAAGGAAATGTAACTCTTACTTTCTCAGAGTGATAAATAATCATACTATGAAGCGTAACGCCTACTAATCTCTACTAAATTGCAAGGAGCATCAGTAAATAATTACCGGTGGAACAATTTTTTAATTCAATTATACATCTGTATCTTACGTTTGCATTTTCGCTTACAACGTCGAATGCCTCTCTTCCCTCATGCCTCATAGTAAGCTTTTTATTTTTTAACAGGAAAACAGCTTTTGTGAATTAATATAATGATCAAGTAAGATGAGATAAGTGAGCGGATGCTTAATTTATGATCCGAGCTAGCTACTAAAAAATTTTTGTCGAGAGATAATATTGTTGCGCTNCTAGCCATAGGGCTGAAAGCTTATAAATATCAAGAGGGAAAACTGGTACGAAAGGCATTCTTTTTTACAAGACATTAAAACTCCGCAGCTAAATTATAGCGTATAACTGCTTCTTTTCTTTCTTGAGAAAAAATAGATATTGCGGAATAGTTTATACTGAAATGAGTTGATCCTCTCCTCCCGCTAATAAGATAAAACAGAAAAGGTCTTACTATCACTATCACAATTTATTCTACCATCCGCACATAAAAAGCTGCGCAGACAGTATTCGTTGATAATATTGTCGCACTTATCTGAATATTTTCGTAACTATCAAATTTTTATATATTGATCAAACTTAATAATTTGAAATACTGGTAGATATGTTAGCAGTGTAATAATATAATAGCGTTTTGATACATTTGTGAAAATTGATTACGATCCAATTTTTAAGAGACTATTATCCATTAGCTTTCATCGATGAAAATGCGAGGACAACACACGGACATGTAGTGACGATATAGAACTCCCAGTGATAGAAAGATACAGTTACGATATTTCATATTATCCGTTTTGTTGTTAACACGTAAAAAAGAGTGAATTCTCAAAATGTTCTGGAGTTTCAAAAATATTTTACAGTTTTAATCTTGCGAACTACATTACATTTTAGAAATTAAAAGTTAATTCACATTGCTCGCTATTTTGTTGTGATCATCATTACTATATGCGTGTTGTTCGTACTGCGGAGGAAGTAGGCGTTACTGTTTCATGCATGTGAACCATTTTTGGATGATTGACTGTCAAGGAAATGACGTTGTATGTTTATTGCTCTTTGGATGATTCACTGTGTATAAATTTTGACCCTGATTGGTTTAAATCCTTTCTCTAATCAAATCAACTTCCCTCTCTTTAAGATGTGAAACTTTCCTTCTTGTTTCAGACACCACTTCTGATTACACTCTCGCTGTAGATTGAATTTTCTGTGACTCTTTCTTTTTGAAGGCGATGGCGTCTTCTTTTGAGGAAGTACTATTTCAGAATTTCTTTTTTTCTTATGATTTTAATTAAATATTGATTGTGAATTAAATAAATCAAACAATTATAACTCCGCCCACAAATAAACTGCTAAAGAATTACTTTGATTACCAGTTTTATCTTTTTACCCTGGTTGATACGGTTTAATGCTGGCACGTATTTCTGACAGTCGGCGCGAAAGGGTTAAGCCAGTAATTATAAGTTAGTAATAAAAAGGATTATAAAATTACTCTGCATTATTATTATGTAAATACATTAATATTGCCTGCCATTAAAAATAAAAGGGAAAACAGCTGCAATTGCCATAGCAACGCATGCACACTGTTCATATTACTCTTGAACACAATTGAAAAGTGTGATGACGTCCAAATAAGTTGCGCACGCCTTCAAACTCAAAACTACACATATTTTGCCAATATGTAAAATTAGAAACTATTGGATTCCACTATATAGATTAATACTAAACCGATTTAAAATTATGTTTTCAATGCTCCTAGCCCGCAGGGCTATCTACTTTTTCATCGAATAAAGAAAAAATCAATAAGGGAGGAAGGGGGTCAGGGGGCGTACTGCATATATATTTGAGATAAACAATTTAAAAATAAGTGGCGCTGAAAAACGCTGTCTGGGTTATTTTAATACTAAATATTGTAATTTTATTATACTTTAGTTTTAGTGTATAATTATACTGGTGTCACAGTTAAGATTTACACTGAAAGACAATTTCTTTGTTGCTCTTCAGCGAATAAAGACTTTTTTTTTCGGATGGAATTTAGAAAATTACGTATTGCTGATTTAAATCTGTTTCTCTCTCTTAGCTTAATTTTTTAAGCAATTCAATTTTAATCCTAAGCAGCTATTTTTTAAAATTTCACTTGAGGGAAAACCCATCGAAAAAGTGTAAATATATGCATTATAAACCAACGCGTTCTTCAATACATTTTTATATCCAGACATGAAATAAACTGAATAAAAATTTTATTTTGAAAGCATTCGGCTTATAGCTTTCGGAACAGGACTGATTTGCGATTTCAAATCCACGCCCTCCGAACAAAGAAAGATTCTTGTAAATATGCACCGAAAAATTTGTTCTTCAGTGTTATAAAAATTGAATCAATTCAATATGCGTCACTGCGAAGGATAAGAGAGCAAGACAATTACGTTTCACACTTAACTTTTTCAAATGTATTTGTATTATCTTTCTATATCAGTGCGAGTGATGTCAGCTATTAAGGTGGCACTAAGTGAGATAGGCGTTACTTCTCCTTGTCTTATTGAGAAAAGAAAATGCAAGTGTGACTTCACTTTAGCTACATGTGGCAATGAACAAGCAGAAAGCAGAACCTAATTTTATTTTCCTCTTGCCGGAACCACAATTGAAATAATCAAGTGGTTGGCATTAATCTAAATTTTAAGATTGTTTAAAGTACAACTGAGAAACGTTGAGGAAACATAGATAAACATTTGTTTTTAAAAATTACTGGTAGATGTGAAAAATTCTTTTATTTATTAGTTTGGATTTGCTTAAATTTCGCAAGACCCGAATTAAAGCATAGCCACCGAGAAATAAGACCGCTGAGATAGCCAAGGTAGTTTAGTGAGATTACGAATAGTCATTCATAGCTGATAAGTGATAAACCACCAATTTTAAATATATGTCATTCATTGAATAATAGTCCCATTTGTCTGTTCATTACGTGGTTCGTTATAAACCATTATTATAACCATCCATATGCAAGTGCATATGTAGTCCCAAAATGTGATGGGCCTAAAGTCTAAGTCCCAAAAGTGAAGAAATGAATCGAAAATGGATTAATTCCATTAAACAAGACAGTTATCGAATAACTGTTAATAGTCGAGTGTTATTTATTTTTAACATTTTAACTAGGGGCTAAGCCCCCTGTTCGCTATCGCTCACCCACCCCGATTATTGCTTCGCAATAATTGTTTTTTCTTGGCAGAAAACAGTTTTTCTACTAAAGTTAAAATTATTCACCTAACATATATGAACTAAAAGGAATTCTGTTTACTTACGCGCTTGTGCCTCTACTTCCCACGTCCAAATATTATTATCTATTAGTATTATGAACATTTAGATCTCTTGGTTAACAGAAGTGATTTTTCTAATTATCGTATTTTAAAATAACATTTATATTGTTATAACATTATATTGTTCAAACAAATTTGATGAGTTCACAACCATAATTTAATATTTTCGATAATAATAGCAGTACTGGAAAATAACTTTAAATTGGGGACACAAAAATATTTAAAGGAAAACAATAACTTTACGACTTTTGTTAATTTTATGCTGACTAAACAATATGGAAATGAATGGGGGGAAACTGGATCCTACCACGTGATTTTCCAGTCAATGAAAATGCGCCGACAACAATGGAAAACGGTGTCAGACCATTATGATTTTATGTTATATAGAGATATTCATTTTTGTAGACTCCTATTATTTATACAGGCTAGACGATGAAAGCCGGAAATTATGACAGTTCTCGTAAAACTCCGTAAATATTGATTCAATCATTTTAAAACGCAAAATTTTTAGAAAAATAATTTTGTCTCCAAAATGGTCACCTAAAGTCACTGTCTTTTCGCTAAACCGAGTCTTTTATCAGAAATTTATTAGACGTTATTTTCTCTCTAAATTACATTAAAAATAAGCGACTTTCTTACAAATTTTCAAAATTAAATGTTTATTTTTGTACATTTAGCTTCATAACAAAAGAATATTCAAGAAATTGTACACATATTTACAAAATTGTAACAGTAGTCATTCTTCACTGTCTAAATATAAGTTATTGAAGGTCATTGCTTTTTTTCAAGCATCTGTATTTAATTTGTCTTTTTTTTTATGACTTAAAATCATGAATAATAATTAATAACAGTCTACCTTTGACTCTATGCCCGAAAAATAAGAAATTCGTAAATTTTACACTCGTTCAACGCAAGTTTTACTAGTTCTTCTTTGTCTTTTTTTCTTACAGATTTGTAATTTTAAAATGTTATTTAATTTCAAAAAAAAAAAACTTATGTTCCCTGAAAATTGATTTTTTAATTCATTCTGAATTTCAATTAATTGAAATATTTAATCACAATAAAAAAAATATTTTTAATATTTGAATATTTAAAAATATATAACATAAAAATAAAATATATGCTTAAATTTCAATAAAAACATAGGCTTTAATCTGGTAATTATATTACAAAAAGCATATATTCTTTCGTTGGTTGTAGGTATACTAAGTTTTAAGAACCAAACCTTTAAAAAATAAAAAAAAATAAAAAAAAATAAACGGATTTTAAGTATACATTGAGTGCAAACTGTATAATCTCTGGATTTATGATCTTCAATAAACAGGTAATATTTTGCAAACAATTAACTCCATAACATACTGATTTTCGGAAATGAAATTTCAGAATTCAAATTAATCTTCAATTTAATGATGAACTCTTAAAACAAGTAATGGTTACTTACGATGTCAGAAAACAATGCCTCTAAAGATGTCACTTTTTGTGTGTAAAACTGGTTTGTGGTTGTCATGTTTGCTTTTCAGAATGTTCCCGAGGAAAGACAAATTCCCACAATACACTTCAGCTGGGCGCATAAAGTGGGCGTTACTTTCCACAACTTATAGAAATAAATTACAGTCCTCTTCAGCAAACAAATATAATTGCGTATTCTTAAAATATCAAGTTCCGCCCACTCTAAATCTGCCCACTGTCTTCGTGGAGAACTTGTTGTTGTAACTAACCCGCATTTGAGTTACACGCAGTAAAAAACCACGATGACCTTCCATGGTTAGCCTGATAGCAAGGGGACTCAAACCCACGATCCGTCTACCCTACCACTGAGGATATTTTACTTCAGCACAGTGGTCAGCGCAAGCCGGATGCGGAATTTGTATCGACCAGCCATTGCTCTGATTCGAACCCGGTTCATCTCATTGGAAGGCGAACGCTCTATACCAGGGGTTTCCAACTGGCTGCCCGAGAGTCGCATCCGGACAGCGAAGCCTTTTTTTTTGTGGCCCGCGAACTAAAATATATTAGTTGTCATTTTTTTGCGGACAATTTTCGTAAAAAGTCTATATAGGTTTAAAATACTTTTCTCGTATTTAAAAACCTAATTTCTTCGTTTCTGTGAAAATTAACATACCAAAGGGGCAAAGAAATTTATTTCTCAGGTTTTGCATCCAAGAAAATATTTACTCAAATACAAAAATAATCATGTATGTTGCTCTTTTTCATTTCAGTTTTTTGTATTTTGTGAATATAATTTAGCATGTGCTTATCAGAATTTTTCTCGAAGAAATTCTCCGATTTAACTTTTTGAAACCACTCATTTTGGACGAAAATATTTACACACACATTTGTAAATTTTACGCTTGAAATGTAAATATCTATTCTCTGGTGGTTGCAGCAGACAAACCTCAATTTTCTCATTTAATATTTTGAGTACTACTATGTAAGTTTTAATACCAAACTTTTTAAAATTTTATATCTTAATAATTAGATATCTTATTACATTAATTGCTTAATACATAGGTGCACATTAAAGTTATTGTAGCCCGAATTTTTATTATTTATTTAATATTTTTTAAAATATTATTAATAACAATTAAATATTTTTAAAAATCTACATCTTATTTTGATTTGTATAACTTTTTGTTTTGTAAAAATCTGACAGTAATATTTAATGTCCCTTCAATCATTAAAAAGGCCTACAAAAAATTTCGATAAAGTTGCGGCCCGCCATTTGATTTCGTGTTTTTAATTCTGGTTCCCGGCCTCATGTAAGTTGGAAACCCCTGCTCTATACCCTGAGCCACCACGACTTTTTAACCAAATGACTGATCTAAACGTATAATAATGCATCTGCCCATATTTGAGAAGTAGTCCTCTTTACTTAAAACAAAACTCTCTGTCTTGCTATGGTAGTAAAATTAGAATTTTCGCGAATTATATTCCGAATTGAATGATTTTGGTTCTAATTTTTTTTAAGGTGCCAATATTATAAATATTTAGCTAAATATATAGTCATCAGCTTTAATAAAAATCTAGCCAGAACACCTTATCAATGCCATCTAAAACGCATACACTGCTTATTTCGCTCTTAATCATCTGATTAACCACTATTCATATTCATCGCTCTCGAAAGAAAGACTCACTTATCTAGTGTGTATTCAACCCATACTACTAGCATATGGATTCGTTGCTTGCGACACAGCGCAGCACCCTAGCTCATAAGAAATGACAATTTGCAAAAAAACACCTTAAAATAATGCCCATTATCTTGAAGAAAGAAAAGCAAGATTTTACAGCATAGCACTGCAATGCCGACACAGCTAGCTTCATTGATATTTTTAAATTCGAACTAATGATAGATAGCATCGCAAAGAGCCCTTCGACTAACATTCTCCTTTCCGATGGCATTCTATCAAAATTTTTACTGTAAATAATGTATATATTGCACGCTTAGTTCTTTTTCGCCTGTATTATGATTAATTTTTATTCTATTTTTATATGATTGGACGAGTTATCCCTCTTAGCTCCTGCGAAGTGAGGCAGGGGGATGCCGATTTTAATTTTGATTGCACTTTATGTATAGATTATTTTTTCTGCAGACACCTCTTGCGATACTCTCACATAAAAGCATTAAACATTAAAATTTGGGCTGACAAATAGACAATTATTCATATACTAGGGGGCCCTAGTATATGAATTCCCTACTTTTCACCAACCCCGATGATTGCTTCACAATAATTGTTTTTTCTTGGCAGAAAACAGTTTTTCTACTAAAGTTAAAATTATTCACTTAACATATTTAATCACTTAACACATAACACTTAAATTAATTCTGTTTGCTTACTCTTGTGCCTCTACTTCCCACCTCCAAATATTACTATTTATTAGTATTATAAACATTTAGATCTCTTGGTGAACAGAAGAGATTTTTTGAAGTAATCATTTTTAAAATAACATTTATACTCTTATAACATTATATTGTTCAAACAAATTTGATGAATTCGCAACCATAATTTAATATTTTCGCTAATAATAGCAGCACTGGAAACTAAGTTTAAATTGATGATACGAAAATATTTAAAGGAAAACAATACCTTGACAACTATTGTTAATTTTATGCTGATGACAACCAAACCAATATGAAAATTAATGTGGGAAAACTAGATCTTACCACGTGATTTTTCGGCCAATAAAAATGGTCCGACAACAATGGAAAGACCATTATGATTTTATATCATATAGAGATATGAAATAGAACCATCATAACCTCTAAACGGTTTGTGTGATGATGAAGTTTAGACTTCGTGGTTGATTGCAGAGCATGATGGGAATAAGTATGCACAAGTGTACGCAACTAGTTGTTGTCGACCATAACAGCCCGATTGTGGCTCAAAAGATGTTAATCATCCAGTTCAAACTGAAGGCAACCGGTCCAAATGTGCTAACAATCAAGAGTTTCATTCAAAATTTTTCAAGAACTGGTAGTGGTTGTGATGACAGTATGTCGGTCAACTAACTCTATGATATAATATAATCTATTATATATAATTCTCTTACGTGGCTCCCAAATTTTGGCTGTATTTCTTTTCCGCCGGTGGCAACGTTTGTTTTGTTTTGAAAACACCAAAGCATTCTGCCTTTTAATGATGTGTTTCTGATCTAATATATATAATTCTCTTACGTGGCTCCCAAATTTTGGCTGAANATAATATAATATAATATAATATAATATAATATAATATAATATAATATAATATAATATAATATAATATAATATAATATAATATAATATAATATAATATAATATAATATAATATAATATAATATAATATAATATAATATAATATAATATAATATAATATAATATAATATAATATAATATAATATAATATAATATAATATAATATAATATAATATAATATAATATAATATAATATAATATAATATAATATAATATAATATAATATAATATAATATAATATAATATAATATAATATAATATAATATAATATAATATAATATAATATAATATAATATAATATAATATAATATAATATAATATAATATAATATAATATAATATAATATAATATAATATAATATAATATAATATAATATAATATAATATAATATAATATAATATAATATAATATAATATAATATAATATAATATAATATAATATAATATAATATAATATAATATAATATAATATAATATAATATAATATAATATAATATAATATAATATAATATAATATAATATAATATAATATAATATAATATAATATAATATAATATAATATAATATAATATAATATAATATAATATAATATAATATAATATAATATAATATAATATAATATAATATAATATAATATAATATAATATAATATAATATAATATAATATAATATAATATAATATAATATAATATAATATAATATAATATAATATAATATAATATAATATAATATAATATAATATAATATAATATAATATAATATAATATAATATAATATAATATAATATAATATAATATAATATAATATAATATAATATAATATAATATAATATAATATAATATAATATAATATAATATAATATAATATAATATAATATAATATAATATAATATAATATAATATAATATAATATAATATAATATAATATAATATAATATAATATAATATAATATAATATAATATAATATAATATAATATAATATAATATAATATAATATAATATAATATAATATAATATAATATAATATAATATAATATAATATAATATAATATAATATAATATAATATAATATAATATAATATAATATAATATAATATAATATAATATAATATAATATAATATAATATAATATAATATAATATAATATAATATAATATAATATAATATAATATAATATAATATAATATAATATAATATAATATAATATAATATAATATAATATAATATAATATAATATAATATAATATAATATAATATAATATAATATAATATAATATAATATAATATAATATAATATAATATAATATAATATAATATAATATAATATAATATAATATAATATAATATAATATAATATAATATAATATATGTATGTGTTTGTGTGTGGGTGTGGGTGTGTATGAGTGTGTTACTGTGAATAACCGAAATTCGTGGTTGTTGCTTCCGGTGAATGCTGACAATCACATAGTCGCTTTGGTCAATGTCCGAAATATTTATTAGGTTTAGTTAAGTGATACTGTCCGGTATACATTTTCCTGGTATGCTCAACATCAATGTTTTTTTTAAAGGTCAAATGCCACTGCCCAGTACGCATTTAACCGGTATTCCGAACACTGATGTATCTCTTAATCTATCCTCTTTCCCGGATCTATTCCAGAATATCCCTAATCTTTCCCGGAAACAGGTAAGATAAAGTGCTTGTATAAACGTAACAAAAATTTTATCCCTCTTGTAACATAAAAGTTTATATATTTCACCGCCATGCGTGTTATGCATGCATTCATTTGGAATAAAGGGTGCTTTCACAATCTTCGCTGAAAACTTTATTCGTTTTTTCGTCGAATGTTCTTATAGTTGAAGGATCGATTTCGAACATGATAACATTGCAAATATATCTTGACATAGAAAGTTGCTTGTCTGAAATTGACTGCCCAATTTATTCAAGAATAAATAACGAAGGGAAGTGAATAAACTCTAAAAAGTATATTTCAATATATTGATAGAAAATTACATTGAAATAAAAAGATATATGCTGATAAGAAAAAATGATACAGTCAATTCATTAATAGAGGAAAAGAAGTTTTTATCGACAACCAATAAAGATAACTCAAAAAGAACATAGCAACTCAAATATGATAAAATTTTATACGTACTTCACATTTATTATGCGGCAATTATAAAAATGTAGGTGTTTGCTGCATTCAAATGACACGTTTTTTTTACCTTATTTCAAAATATATTCCTTCTAAAATAAGTAAATAAGAATTTCTTATTTTTTTAAAAAAATGTTAACTTTTAGAGTTTATCGTTGCATAATTAAAAATATTTACTACTTAAGTTTTGAATTGACTGAAGAGGGATAAACATGCATTTTTAAGGTAAGTCATTATAAAAATTTTAAAATAAAGGAAATGCATTATTTACAATAATTGATAGATAAATGTTTCGACAATTTTATATTTAAAAAAAAAAATCTTAAAATGTCTTAAGGTTCTTTTTACATAAATGTATAATTTGCAAAATTCATAATTTTATAAAATGCAAAAAGGGGTCAGGCCAGGCACTCGAAAAGGAAATATCTGCATATTGCCGGTTAGTTAGAGACAAAGGCATTCATTTAGTAATGTACCGGATACACGACAATTACCCGGTTTATGTCCAGATTTTCATTACCCCGTCCCAGCTAACATATTTCAACACACAGTACCCGGACCCGGGTAGTTTTGACGGGTATTCGTTACCGGTTAGCACTCTTTTATGCTGGACACAATCCTATAGAAATTCATAGTAAATTTAAAGGAAGTAATAAAAACATTGCTTCTCCTTAAACTGAAGCTCCCTATCAGTTTCTAAATCATTAATTATAAATGATGATTGAATAATAAATAAGAATGGAAAACAGATTTTATCAGCTGGTGTTCTTGAGAGAGAAAAACCATAATTTATTTTGATTTATTAAGCCATATTTTTAAAAAATAAAAGATATATAAAAAGAAAATCAATAAATAATATACACCCACTGATTTAATGCATAAAAAAAAAGGAATTGCGCATGTTTAAAACATTCAGAATTTCATTGATTTTGTAACTAATACGAAGCGAATATTGAGAAGGCATTTTTATTAACTATAAGGGTTGTTTTTGCAAAATACAGATTTGTTCTTTTGACTAAATTGTAATTAAAAAACAAAACTTGAATTGAAATAAAATCATGCTTTTCGGGGTCATTTTAGGAAAAGTATGGATCTGTTGGCGGGCCCTTCACCCCTTTAGTAGCATTAAAATTTAAATATGAGAAGCAATTTATGTTAATGCTGACAGATTAAAATAAGCATATGAATTTACAGGTTTCCACTCTTACCATGAGTTTTGGAAACCAGAAGTTGTTGTTATAAAATAATCAAAACAAAAACTAAAATTTTGCTTTATTATATTTTTACTACTATTTTCGCACTGGGAAGTACGATTGGGAAATATTGTCCCAATGGTAAAAACAATTGGGACAATGTGTCCCACCAAACGATATGTGCCAAAATTTCTAAATCGTATATTAAATAGGTACAATTATTATTTAATAAGAATAAACATATCTGTTAAACACAAAATATGGCAAAAATATAATTGTACTTACCTCAAAATACAGAGAATAAGTAAATTGAAACGAGATTTACTGACGTTGTCGCAAACAGAAATCAACCTTTATGAATATGAGAGTGTTGCCAAGTTCCTTAAGTTATATTTTTATTCCCCAATACCTAAAGAACCCTCAAAACATAAACACCCATGCATAATTGGGATTTGGTCCATAGAAAGAAGCTTAATATTTGGGACGTAAACATATCCCATTTGGGTCGAAAGGGAAATAATGTCTTACATGGACCTTTCGCAAAGTATTTATTCAATAAAATCAGTCTCTAAACAAAATATTTTATTATAAAATTTCAGAATATTTCGCTTTAAAAGCCCTGCTCTTTATTGCATAGAAGAAAACATTATTTGAAACTTTGGAGATATGAATTGATGTATTCATCAAATTAAATTAACAAGGAACAATTTAAATTTTCAAATTCTTTTTATTTTTACATGACTTAACAAGAAGCTCACTTAATCATATTTTCAGTTTAAGTTTATTCATGCAAAGCACATACACATCAGGCCCATTGAAGAAAAGCATGCATGAAATAAGCTACAGATAATCTTAAGGATTAAAAATTGTAAAATTTTTCTATTAATTTACAATTAATATGGTCTCAAAACCGTAAATAAAGAAACTCGAATGGACGTTGGAAATAGTTTAGCAGTTTTATGGTGCCGCCATCTATGCGTGAATTAGAGCATCGTATTCTAACTACCCATGGTCAGAAATTGGGGAGTGCAGAACACTGAAAACTATTCATGTGTTGAGGGGAATGGAGGAAACATTGAGGTGTCAAAGCTAAGACTTGAACTCCCGCTCTAATGGATTGACAGATTAGCCCTCTCGCCAGTAATATGTACCCATTTGTAAGGAACTACGTGGATTCATTAGGTAGACTTTGTCAATGCGATAAAATTCCGGTTGTTTAACCGTATTAGGTAAAAGCAGTTAAAAAACCATTTTTTCAGAGTTAAAGGCCATAACATCTTTATGGTTTTGTTTGAATATGGTAAAATAACAATTAAAATAATTGTTAGTTAACCATTTTTCTGAAAAATTTCGTGCAGTGCAGTTAATATGTTACAAACTATTTCAAATTGATTTATTAAAAAAAAAATGCTGTGAATTTTCGTCTCCTACGTCATTTGATTGAACTAACTAAAAACATGACTTACTATGTCTAGCTTTGCAAAGTCATAAGAAAACGATTTTGATGATGTTTTTATCACCGAAAAGCAATCAAAATATTTTTTTTTTCAGATGGCAGAAGGAATGAAGAGAGGATTGCCCTGGACATTCTCAGATGTTGATTTGGATGAGGAGGTCATGAATGCAGCTCGAAACCGTCGTTCTGATTCTAAGGAGAAGAGACACGATATCCTCCAGAAATTTATACAAATCATTTGCGGTATTCCTTTTTATTATACAACAATAGTGCGTATTTTAAGGCTCTATTCGAAAAAAAAATTTTTTTTACGAACGGTAAAAAGAATTGTTTAAAAGAATAGCGTTAAAAAGAAATTTTTTTACGAACAAACATTATAACTTTGAGCCAAATTAACTCACTGGATTGAGCCCTTGCCTCCAATCAAATAACCCAGGTTCGATTCTCACGGGTGGTTGGTTGATGCGTATTCTGTTCTTCGATCGCACCGACCACTGTGCTGACGTAAAATATCCTGAAGGGAAGACGGATCATGGGTTTGATTCACCTTGCTTTCGGTAGGCTTTGTGGTTTTCCTCCCCATGTAATGGAAATAAAGGTTACTTTCATTCGAAGGCTATTTTCTCTTAATACTTGATCCAGAAGCTCCCTTCTCTTATGGGTATTATTGTAAGGTTACGTAACTGATAGTTGAAAAATGTAATTGGTAATGCTATTTTCTCTTAATACTTGATCCAGAAGCTCCCCTCTCTTATGGGTATTATTGTAACGCTAAGTAACTGATAGTTGAAAAATGTAATTGGTAATGCTATTTTCTCTTAATACTTGATCCAGAAGCTCCCTTCTCTTATGGGTATTATTGTAAGGTTACGTAACTGATAGTTGAAAAATGTAATTGGGTAGGCTGTTCAACGCCGGTTATAAAATAAAATCTAACTTGATGTTTCTAACTAATTTTTACACGATATCTCATACATGCAATGAATATCTGTAATAATTGAGAAAATAAATATTTTATGAAATAATATAAAATGGAAATATAATTGCTTTAATATCTTATATGCTGATTTAGAAATTTAATTTTTTAATACCAAACCAAACAACTTACAAATTTTATTTATAGTTTGTTAACGGCCTTCTAAAAATCTCTAATACTTCTTAAATATTGAAAACTTTATTAATGCTTCTCTACAAATCTTCACCAATCTCTGAGAATGGTGATTGTTGTTGTTGTTGTTGTTAATTTACGTCGCACTAGAGCTGCACAATGGGCTATTGGCGACGGTCTGGGAAACATCCCTGAGGATGATCCGAAGACATGCCATCACAATTTTGATCCTCTGCGGAGGGGATGGCACCCCCGCTTCGGTAGCCCGACGACCTGCGCGCGAAGTCGAGCACTTTACGGTAGCACAGTTTAACGAGGACCAATACCGCACACCCTCGGTCCCTACGCAGGCTGATCCAAGTGGTCACCCACCCGCTCACTGATGAGAATGGTGATAGCGCCAGTGTTCGGAACATTTTGCCTTAAACGAATATGTTCCTTTTCCCCATAAATTTTGCTTTTTAGTATTTTGTTATTTCAATTACTGTTGTTTTGAAACTATTTAATTTAAAAGAAATATTATTCAAAAACATAGTTACAATCAAAACAAACGTGTGGATTCAGATAACTAGAGGAATACTAATTTGTAGACGTAGTCCTAACCCGCCATCCATTTTTATAATTGAGCTTACCAGATATAACGAATAAAAAATAATTAAATACTAAAAGCAGGGAATTTTGTTGTTGTTGATTAAATAGAGATATAAGTTTGTAAACATCACTGGACATCACTCTGTCTATGTTATAAATCGTAAGGGCCGTAGACATTGTTTTGAAGTAGGTAAGTGTTTTATTTACGTTGCACTAGAGCAGGGGTGGCGAACCTTAATACGCCAACGTGCCATTTTTTCTAAAAAATTGTTTAATGAGATCATAGACGTGCCGTCAAATAATTTTGACTTCGTGATTATTGGGAAAATAGTAATACTAAATACTATCAACTCGAAACTCTTTACTTACATTGAAAAAAAAAACATTTTGTCATGTCTTAAAACAACTTAAAGTAACATCAGTGTGACTTCTGTTGTTGCAGATTAGATGACAAATAACTTATATTAGGTTGTAAGATGCTAGTTTGAGCAGGACTGTCAATTTTTTTTGACGCTCGGTGGCTGAGCGGTAGCGCTGTCGTGCCACAGGTCCCTGGTTCGATTCTTGGGCCGGGCAAGGTTGACTCAGCCTTTCATCCTTTCAGTGGATAGATAAATGAGTACCAAGCATGCTTGGGAACTAAACACTGAGGGTTCCGCGTTCGGCTGACCACCTGACCGGAACATCTGCTCTTGCACCCCAGAAAACTGAGATGGGCACAGTAGGCCTTGGCCCTCTATCTGTCGCGCCACTGAGTTTAGTTTTTAGTTAATTTTTTTTGCTAGTTATCTATTATTAGCTTGTTTCTTATGGTTATTGCTTTTTTTAGCATTAATCGTTAATTTTTTTATTAATAATTGTTTATTATTTTGTTTTTGTGAATTTTAATTTAATTGTCACATATGCTTCATAGAGTAATAACATTTGTGTAATAACTATTCATAGTGTAATAACAATTGTGATCAGTGGCGTGCCTAAAATATTGTGTCTCGTGCCATAAATGGCACGCGTGCCATTGGTTCGCCATCCCTGCACTAGAGCTATACAATGAGCTATAGGTGACGGTCTGGGAAACACCACTGAGGAAGATCTGAAGACATGCCATCACAATTTCGATCATTTGTAAAGGAGATGGCTCCTTCGCTTTGGTATTACGACGACCTCCGCGATAAATCGAGCACTTTACGGTAGAACAATCTAACAAGAATGATACAGCGCAACCTTGGTCTGAACGCGAGCTTATCAAAGTGGTCCGCTTACTGACCGAAGCCAGTTAGGAAAACCCTGCTTTTACCATCAGTTCTTTACGGGCTTGCTGTTTTGTACATTCAACTTAACATAAAATAAATAAACTAAAGTTAAATTTTGATTTTGTCACTGAATAAAATTTGGAAACTTGAAATTACTAAAGTGTGTAGAAAAATATATAAGAATTACGATGGAATAAAAAGAAGTAACATTCAATAATTAGTTTCGGAAATATAACTGTTAAACTACACGCGGGTTGTTCTTTAGGCCTCAAATACAGAGTTAAACTGTTGAGACAGAGTTAAAATGCTATTCTGAAAGAGTCATATTTAATTATGAAAAAACACCGATTTTTTTTTCAAAATTTCTATTTGCTCGAAAGTTATTTCAATATTAAATGCCTTTTACGCGTTTTTTTTCTTTTTTTATTTAATTTGTCTTTCATTTTCTTTTGCTGCTCAAAATCTACGACCTTGGAACTTTGAAAATACAAAGTTGTTTTGAAAAATACGCAGAGATTATGATGATTAAAAAAAAATTACGATATGATTATTAAAAAAATAAAAGATTTCAATGTTCAAAAATTAATAACTCTTTGACTTGTGGTAAAAAAAAACATGTTAGTCAATCAACTAAGCACTGAAATGCAAGCGCTGAGTTGTGTTGATGTGAATTTAATGTGTTGGTAAGACCATTTAAAATTATACACTTAACAAGTGTTGCTTTTTCTTTATTTTTCGAAATTTCAATTTGCTCTAATTTTATCCCATTTTTAAGTGCTTTTTTGAGATTTTTTCTCTAAATAATAATTATAAAATCCATTGTGGTCTAAAAATATTTCTTTTTTGAAATTTTCGTTTCATAATTCCGTACAGGACTTAATTTCAAAAGTAACAACAAAAAAAAGAAAGAAACTGTAAAAAAACAAGAAAGGGATTAGATTTTGCGGGATATAAATTTTAATATTTAAATCGAAAATTTTTTAAAATCTAAAGATTGAAGAGAAATAAAAACAGTTCATCACGTTATCGTTATAGAAAGTTAACAAGTAAAATGACATCTCGTTTATTACTTCTTATTACGCAAAGCATTCTGAATTCCTAAGTTGAAATTTTTTTTTTCAAGAACAGTTGATTATTTTTGAAAGCTTACTTTCAATTCGTTACAATTAACGCATTAATAAAATGTGCTAATATGAAATTATAACAATTATATATCTTAAAAACAAAATTATTTTTCATCAGCCTTTAATACCAAATCACTGACGAATGCAAAGCAACCACTAAGTTTTTTTAGTGAAGCCTCTTAGTCTTAAAATTATTTGATAAAACGTAACAGTTTAATTTAACAATGGGTAATGCTAAATCAATGTGTAAAAAAAAATTTTTAGGAGTCTCTCCCGAAAAGAAAAATATTTTTCGGATCGGGAGCTATAATCCTCCCTTTAACCTGCCGTCATTTTAGGGTGCCAGCATAGACTTTTTTGAAGTTATAAAAGATTAGGTGGGTCGTAGACTCTTCGTGTAGTAAGTGGTGACTGACAGACGTTAAACCTGTCGGGTCATAAACAACAATAGTACCCTCTCTGCCTTAATGGCCGAACACAACAATAAGTTATAAGAGAGGCACACACACACATGAAAAAGGTCTCTTTTTTATTTTTATGAATATTTGAGCTATTTAACAAGTAGTCAAGATGCCAATAAAAACTATCCAATACATTTTAAAAGCACATAAAATATTCCATTGAAACGCATGTCCTAATCAACTTTGTACCTGAACGTAAGACACGATTCCGAACAGGTCATAGATAGCAACATCACTGATAGTGGTTAGTGAGCGGATGGGTGACCACTTTGATCAGCCTGTGAAAGGAGCGAGGGTGTGCGTTATCGAGCCTCGTTAAACTTTTCTCTTCGAGTGCAGTTAGTCTGTCCACGTCTTCAGCAGAGGATCAAAATTTTGATGGCATGTCTTCGCATCATCCCCAGGAATGTTTCACCGACCACCGCCATCACCCATAGTCCATTGTGCAGCTCTAATGTGACGTAAATAAAGAGCTACTAGTACTTAATCTGCTCTTGCTTCTTTCAGAAGACGAATCCATAAAGCTGTATGTGAATGTTGATTTCTTGATGAGGTTCTTGAGAGGTGGGAAATTCATCTGTGAGAGGGCACTCAGGAGACTGAAGGTATACTACCACACGAAACGCTCACATCCGGAAATTTTTCAAGACTTTCTACCGAGCTGTACTCTGCTTGCCCAGTCTCTGAATCACCTCTCAGTCTTTCCCTTCAGAGCCATCAGCGACAATTCTATAATACTAATTCATAAAGTGGGTAAGTTAACACTTTTTGATATTTTTTCTGAATAGTTTGCAAAACCTATAAGTGCTTTGAGAGATTACTTTAAAAAATTTAGATTTTATTTTATAATTTTATAACCGTCGTTGAACAGCCGACCCAATATTTGAGTTTACGACTACTAAAGTTCAACTCCTTAGCCTTGTAATTTTGAACCCAATCCAGAAGGCAAGGGAACTTCTGGATCAAGTATTGGGAGAAATTTGCCTACGTGGAGGACTTTTTGATGGAACTAACCCGCATTAGCGCTACATGGAGAGGAAGACCGCGCGAACCTCCCACGGTTAGCTAGACGGCAAGGGTACTCTAACCCTTGGTCCGTCTACCACTGAGGATATTTCACGTCAGCACTGCCGTGCTTCTGAAATTGAAAATTTGAGATAGTCAATTTGTAACAATGATCTCCAGGGATCATTTATCCGAAGAACTGTGATGGAGATCTATTAGAGCACTAGAGGCAGATCTATTAGATGGAGATCTATTAGAGCACTAGAGGCAGGACAAAGTCGGATGGAAATGGTCTGATGGCTAAATGTGAGTCCTTCTGTGACTCACAGATTTTGGCAACAATTTCTAACCACAGGTTCGGCGTCCAGAATGTTCAGCCAAGGACGGCTAAGTTGTACGGCAAAGGGCGATGACCGATATTTATCGTTACGCGCACGAGGGAATAGAACCGCAACTCCAAATCAACTCAACTCCGAGTTAAATCCTCTCTTAGTGCAGCTACCTGGACATTGATACCGACGTCTACAGGTTGTAAAAGGTTTCGGGAACGTGGTTTGTCCACTATTCGACCAGCCATTTGCGTGCCAATCTCCATGGAAGAGAATGTTTGAGGTTGGCGCTGCAACCTGAATCACTAGTCAGCAGTTCACTGGACGGCTGACTATTGGAGAACTGATCTCCTCACAGATCATACCATGTTTAGCCTTCAGAGCGATACTAGGCGCTGCTTGATTTCTCGTACACCTCTGTATTGCTGCTTTAGGTGATCGTACTCCATGCTAAAAGTTCCATTTCAAACAGACACATCTGATTTATTTATTTCACACATATGCTAATTTCTGTAACACCTTAACCGATTGGTTAATTCTTTCTACGCTATTTTATACATTATTATGCGCACTATAATGTATGCCAGTTACATTAAATTCTATGCGTAACTTTTTGAGTTATGGTTACTTTTGTGTTTTTATTCCTAATTTATTACAACATGTATTGCTAGAGCCGTAGTGGCTCAGGGTATATAGCGTACGCCTTCGAATGAGGTGCACCAGGCTCGAATCCCAGAGATGGCTGGTCGATACGAATTTAGCATTCGGCTCGCGCCGACCACAGTGCTGATCTAAAAATATTCTCATTGGTAGACGGATCATGGGTTAGAGGGCCCTTGCCACCAGGCTACCGTGAGAGGTCTTCGTGATTTTCCTCAAATGCTGGTTAATTCCATCAAAAAGTTCCCCACGAAGGCAAATTTCTCTCACTACTAGATCCAGGAATTCCCTTGTCTTCTGGATTGGGTTCAAAATTACAAGGCTACGGAATTGAATATTAGTAGTCGTAAGCCCAAAAGTTGATTCGACTGTTCAACCTAGGTTATTAAAAAAAAATCTGTATTGCTAGAGGTCCTACTTTTTGCTAGAGGAGTTCTGCGCCCGAAGCCAATACAAGTACAAGTGAAAAAATTAA
This sequence comes from Parasteatoda tepidariorum, assembly GCF_043381705.1. NCBI lineage: Eukaryota > Metazoa > Arthropoda > Arachnida > Araneae > Theridiidae > Parasteatoda > Parasteatoda tepidariorum. Next base: position 4,246,309 of record NC_092212.1, on the reverse strand, counting down.
CTAATTTTTGTCACACTTGAAACATAATCCGCTTCCGCTATGAACTTCCGAAATCCCCCTTCCCACTGTCTTACAAAAATGTCTTACTTACTCCTTTTAATTTGAGGATTGAGAAAAATTAAACGACTCCAGAAAAAGTGAGATTTTTATTTTTTACTAATATATGTTAATTCAATGCCTGATTTTTCTTTCAATGTGATTAATAATTTATGGTTAATATATTTCTTACTTTTATTAAAAAGGTAAATTTGATCCAAATGTTGCAACTTTCGAAGAACTCATGCGTTTGGATTATTTAGTGTTGGAGTCTCTACTGCAAAATCCGGTGACTCAATTGTGTGGGGTGACGCTTCTCATCGATTTCTTAGGTTTTTCTATGCTTCAGACCACTCAATTCACTCCACGGAGAATGGAAACAATCTTCGAATTATATCATGTAATTATTCTTTTCATTTTATTCATTTCTGAATTCAGGGAGTTTTTTTCTTTTTTCTTTTTTAAACTTACTGAAGGTAATAATGATATTTTACAAGTGTATTCAACTGCAAATAATTTCAATGAATAAATGTGTTCCGCAGCAGGCGTCCAAGCTTCAACAATAATTTAACTCACCATTGAGTCGTTAACTCTACTTTTTGAGTCTCTGTTGCCAAGGAAAATAAAAAAGTCATACGTTAAGTGCCTTACACTTAAAGCAATGCGATGATAAATATTATCTTGCCGTGGAGAATCATCTGGGCTTTAGAATAACAGATAAATAACTTAAATATTTTAAAAGTTATTCAACTTTTTTTTAAAAATCGCCAATTTGGCGATATTTTTCCACCTAGAGGAAAATTATCAAAATCACTGCCTTATTCTCAGTTTTGGTAATTTTTTATGATTCCAGGTAATGCAGCAGTGGAGTAAGTTTTTAAATATTAAAAAATTAAACCACAACAATTTTATTTTCACAAAATTGTGGTTTTTCTCTATATAGACGTTTTGCGTCATTTTTAAAATAAGCATATAAGACAGCGCTCGTTTTCGATAGGCTAAACTTGACCTAGCATTCACGAGTAACAGTTGCAAACTCACAGCTATCATTAAAATAGTATTTCGCAAAAAAGCCTCATTTCATACTACGGCTGAGTATTCGAGAAACAACCTTAAACATAACTATAATTTTACGTGATGAAAAAAAATCAACTAAAAAGTACTATCAACAATCGAAATGAAAATTATATTCATGCTTGGAAGGGGAAGAGGAAATGTGACATCATATATTCTAGTTAAAATAAAAAAAAACATTGAAAGTCTGCTGCATAGTAATATTAATTATTTTGATATTTTATTTCCATATTTGTGCAAATTAGAACTCGTTGAATTGAATTTGTCACATTCAGCACAATTAAGTTCCACACCTTCCATTCTATATTGCTGACAACAAAGAACATAAAATATATAACAAGTAGTTTAAATACTCGCATGTATGCGTTAGAAAGGAATGTTTATAATATCATAAAAAAAGTAGCCAATCGACCCAAGGGGCGAATGAAAAAAATCCCCAATATCCTCAACATATTTACCTTCCTTCCCTATTTTTTCATTCTCTCCCCAACGCTAAGTTTTTAACATTATGAAACAGTCCTCCCCCTAGCCGCTTGTCACCATGCTCTTGAAGCATAAGTGGCTGTCGGTATTATGGTTTTGTATATGGTAGTTTCTTTAGGTGAAGTGGCATATGTGAGTAATTTCTACAGTCCAAGTACTGGTTGGAATTTGGGCACTGAGGTAACACACTGTGGACAGCTGACATTTTGGTAGCTAATATTGTTTTCTACAGAAGGAAGAACTTTTGTATTTATGCTATAATTGTGAAACTATTCTTGGTAGTTGCAGAAATTTTATTTTTCTCGAGTAAAAAAAATGGTACATTGAGATGTCTTTCGTATTGTTTTTGCTCTTTTCCGTCTTGATATATAGGCTTTTAGCCTTGTTCCTCAGGTGGCAAGAAATTGAGAAATAAAGTGAGTTCCATATGAATTATTTGCAAATGAAATTAGTATAGAGGGTTGAATAAGGCTTAAGTCAAGTCGGGACCGAATCCCGGTTTTACCATCTTGTCGTCGGTCAAAAATGTTTAAAGAGATCTATGCAATTGGAAGTACTGTTTGGGGTAAAAGATATGATTACCCTGCAGACGGGATAAGATGATGAGAACCATTGCCCCCCTTCATGTAAGTTTATGCTGGATCCACTGCATTGGAGGAAAAAAAATAACTACATTTAAGGTTAAGCGAAGGTTTTACGGAAACCAGCTGACAAAATTTACTGTGGGCTCTGTACTCAACGTAGAAAAAGCCCTATTTTCATATTTTTGAGAAATTTCGAAGTTTTTTCTGAAAGAAAATTGAGAGAATTTTTTAGATTTATGTAAAAACTCTATTTCTTATTTTATTTTAGAAAGCACTCTATATTTTGTAAGGGATTTTGGTCGGGCCCCAATCAGTCCCCTTTCACAGCAAAGAATTTAGGAAGGATAAGTCTTCGAATACGTAACTTAAGTGGAGAATCATCCAGTTTGGTTCAGATAAACAGACTCCTAATTAGCAGAACATCATATATACTAAAATTCAGCGCATGCGCATAATAAGTAAAGTGTCAGTCAGGAGGTACGTCACCTGTGTACCGGTTGTTGAAGAACATTACATGTATGTTTGCGTACGCTGTCTCCCGGGTAAAACATTTTATTCTTTCTATGTCAAAATGCGTTAACAGATTTAATCAACATGGATAATATAAATGTATTCTCAAAGAAATATCTTAATTAATAAAACAGTATTCTTTATCAATAGATTGAAAATGTAAAACAAACCATCAACAAATAAAAGGAGAAAACTTTTCTTCTCCCCCCCCAACCGCAGTAGTGGTTGGGTGGACCCGTTTCAAGAACCTCTGATGTTGTAACCCTAAATGTTGTTTTCTCCTTCATACACAGGGACCGCACCTAACCTTGATTTACATTTTGGTTATGGAAGTTTGACTTCCTCCCCTATGTATATTCTTTGATTAGAGTACAGCCTTGACAACATCACATGTAAATTGCATACATATTTTTTTTAAAAAATTGTCATGTAGAATTGAAATGCCAGCTAATTTTTCACTGAAATTCTAGCATTTCTAAATTTCCCATAGTGTTATGAGTACTCGGTCTTACACTGGCGTAAGACTACCTTGACATTTGATTTTTTCTGGAAAAGAATCATTTATTACATGAAGGACTTTTTAGGAATCATATATAGTACACGACTAAACAATGAATTTAAAATAATACAAAATTTGACAGTTTCAGGTCGAACAGTTGAACTCCAACTGGGTTTTGAATCTTGGTTGTTGTTGTCAGTTGTTATTGTTGTTGTCGGTTGTTATTGATGCGGTCGTTGGTCATTAAGGCAATAGGTGCGATTGTTCTTGTTTTCTAGTTGCTCCATTTATGACCAAGAATTCAACTTCTGCCGCACCCATACGTCACATACAACCCATTCATTTATCCGCAAATCGTAATTTTGACCATGATCAATCAATTTACAATTCTGTACACTCAGAGGTATAATTTCTTATGGTTACATGGAGGACTTTGTAACTCGAGAGATTTAACGTGCATCAGTCCCCATTTACAACACGGAGAGTCTTCGACTGACTGAATTCGAGCTCCCGTTCTCACAAACATGAGTCCAGCTCCTTTGCCAACTAGGCTAGTTACACTCCAGTTCCCCCCAACTTATTGAATCGTGTTTGTGTTGCAACTAAGTTGATTGGCGGGAACAATTTTGCTGATGCTTCGCTTTGATTTCCATAAAAATGCTAATCCCGTAAAAAAACATTATATCTCTTTGTTTCGTACATATGTTTATTTTTTATGCCGTTTAACCCTTTCTAAAGCCGTGGTAAGTATAGTTACTACCAATTTTTAAAGTCTACGGTGAACTTTCTTACCACTTTTTATTTAGGTTTCTATTTGTTATTAACTTTAGCTTTCTTAAAGTACATTGAAATAAAATTGGCAACTATTGTTAGTTTAAGAAAACGAACAAAAATTATAAAATACATAATTCCTTTTGAAGATTGTAGCATTTATGAAATTTATTTTATAAAAAAAAAAAGTCTGTAAGTTCCTAATAGGTCGTGTTAAATATACTTACCAAAAAAATGACATTTTTATAAACTAAATGATTTTTTTTCTTCTTATATCAATTACTATTCTTATAACAATTTCAATTCCAAAAGCACTTTAATTTACATTTAATGGAAATAAATGGCCCATTAAAGTATTAATTTAAATGTAAGTCCTTTGACAATTTCAAAGTCTGTTTTAATTTTGTTTCTTTTTTTTTTAGAGTTTTAACACGCTGCGTATAGTAAATGTGCACATCGTTAATGCTCCTGGAATAGCTCACTCTTTCTTTGACATTTTGAAGAGTCGCATCATGAGTCGGAAAATGAAAAACAGGGTAAGTATACAAATTGTGTAATTTTTTTATGAAATTGATATTTGAATAATATCTAACAGCCCAGACACAAGACTTAATTTTTTTTTAAAAAAAGGGTGCCAAAAATTCACTAATATTGAAAATGCTTAAGTGAATTTTGTTCTTCAACTGAATAGATTTTAAGAAAAATATTATAAAAGTATGCAGATGAAGTACTACAAATAAATTATCAAATGCGAAAAAAATTAGCATAGAATATGTAACAGTCGATTATTAGAAACAAAATTTTACACCGCAATTAATAATATTTTTACCATGATTGAACATATACTTACATGTATACTCTTATAATAGATAAGTTCCCTGACTTGGAGTTTTCAGAGTTCGTTCCAAAGTATTTAAACACAGCCGTTCGAAAACTGGCAGAAAAGTTTAATCAGTTTTAATTTAAAGGGAAGAGTTGAGATATGCTATCCTTCTGTTTTGGTGTAAGAAAAGAAATTGTGTTGAAGTAAAATATTTTGTAAAATTTTTGTAAATTATTTGAACAAAATATTTATCACCGCCGCATGGACTATATTATTCGTTATACTTTTTTCATCGAAATAAAAATTCATATGAAATATCCATATTAAAATTAGGAATCTGATTTGGTGCATTTTAAGCAACGTGACAGAAGCAAATCCTATAAAAAATTTATTTACATTTCTAAAACTCGGGAATTGTATTTCATTATTCGTTGAGATTTTAACTTTTATTGTTGTATTTTTATTTTTCTGATAGAATTATTTAAAATACTAGTGGGCTGCGCCCCCTGCTTGCTAACGCTCGCCAACCCCCGAAAATTGCCACGCAATCTTATATGGTTTGCGAAGCAAACCAAGCTCGCTTCGCTCGTTACTAACTTAGGTACATTGCAAATGCACAAAATTCTAAGAATTTAAAACAATCATTCAAATCCATATAACAACTTTTTTTTTTTTTAAATTACATCTTCTTTTTAGTAAATACTAAGTCATTAAGATAAATTTGAATTCAAATAAATGACATGTAATTCGTTAAACCTTCACATTTGGTGAGAATGCTCTCTCTGGTTATTTCAGTTTTCGTTCTTAAAAACGCTATATGTTGAGCCACCTCAACTAGATTTGGCATGTGATATTTTTAGCGGCAATCATTGGTCGATTTTCTAGCGTTGCCAATCGGAGAGTAGTAATGAAGCTTTTTTTTGTCGCCGTGTAAGAGAAATATATATATATATATATAGATATAGATATAGATTGCTAAAAGAAGAACTATTAAATAAAGAATAATGACATCATTAGGAAATAAGTTGGATAGTTAGAAAAGTCAGTTGTCAAATACTTTTTAAAAATTAAAGGAATTTGAAAAGGGCTCCAAAAGCTCCATGTCGCGGAACTTAACACATTGTTTTTTCATTGTTTAAGCATCAACTCCCCATTTTTTAATTAATTTTTAACAGATATTCCAAAAAATCTAAGAATGCACTTAAAGGAGTGCAATTTTATACTTTTAATCAAACCTTTTTTTATTTAAAAAAAAATACGTTGTACAGTTAAAACATTTCAGTAAAATTAACGATCGCTGTCCAATAATCAAAGAAAGTCAAATCTATGAAATAAAATATACTGTAAAAAATCCCATAATATTTACATTTCTAAACAGCAGGTTTGTTGTGAGAAACCGTAAAACTTACGGTGTAAAACCGTAGTCTCAAATATTTTTACCGTACAAAAACATGCTTTTTTCCGTAAAAGTAGAAAAGTATTTTCGTTGTTAGAACTATTACTTAAAATACAAGTTTTCTCTGTTAAAATTAAGGAAAAAATAATTGTAATTATAGCATATTTTTACTATATAGGGACAAGTTTCCTCAGTGAAAATTACGAAGTAAAATTGTATTTATGCCACTGCAGTGTGGCTTACTTATGCCGAGAGCAGAATTCGTAGCTACCTATCATAGCTGGGATTCAAACCTGGGGCACCGCAGTGAGAGGCGAGCACTCTGTCACCTTGAGCCACCGTGGCTCTAATGTTTTACTATGAAAAAAAGTCTGAAATTGCCTTTACCATAAAAATCTTATGTATCGAAATCATATTTAAGTACAAATATTTCAAAACTGTAGTGTCATGCAAGTATATAAAATTATCGTAAATTATTTGAGAAAAGATAAAATTATCACACAGTAAGCAAAACTGTATAGCATAAACTAGAATTTAAATTGACGGTATTAAGCCGTTAATGATTAGTATGAAAAAAAATTTAAAGCATTTTTTCAACAAAACAGCTATAAGCCGTTAAATATGGGGAGAAAGATCCGAAAAATATGGGTATTATTTGCAATGCAGTTGAACGTATTAGTTTCAACGGTGTGTGTGAACATTCTCCTTAATTGAATTTTTTTTTTTTAGTTAGTTTCAAAAAGGTGCTCTAAAAACGTCTGCTAGTTGACTTTTTGTTAGCTTTTTACTTTTGTGTTTTCATCGTTTCATGAACTGCCTGGAAACTCTAATCAATAACCGAGTAGTTCCTAAAGAAATATTAACCTTGTCTATTTATTGCATTTGTATTCCAATATTTTAAATTTTTTTTAACATAAATTCAAAAGAATTTTACTGCTGACGGACAATGCGCAAAATAAAAAACAGACCACCCCGCAGTAACTTTTGTTTTAATGATGGGTTCTTCACGTTCTAGAACTCAGTCTTAATAATTCGAAGGAGTAACCCTAAATATGCTAATTAATTAGTGCAAACGATATTTTAAGTTACGAAGTCTGGCGCAAAAACGCACTTGTAATAACAAATTACATACCTACAAAACATACTGAATAAACATACCTGTTTTGACACAGATTTGGATTTCTGACTCCCAAAATAAAGGATAGTCGCAATCTGGGGAATCCCTATAGTTTGGTCAGGAGAGCCGTCCAAAGTTTGGTATGCCAATTTTACCTTTCGCGTATTACGCTATATCTAGAGAACTTTTTAGGAGAATTCAAAACTTCTTGCTCACAATTATAAAATTCAATTATTCGAAAATAAGTAAATCTATGCAAAAACCAAAACTTTTCATAAATATTTATTCTTTTTTTATTATTTTGCACAATATTAAAAAATTTTCAATTCAAAGGCATACGATTTTTTACATCATTTTAAAGAATAGAAAAAACAATGGTAAACTACAAATTTGAGTAGTTCCTGAGAAATCAAGTATTTGAAATACGATTTTTTTGGAAATTCAATTTCTCAGAAACTATTCGACCGATTTCACTCCAATTTTTTTTTTTATTTCACCATGTAAAATTATGTTTTTTAAAATGATGTAAAAAATTCTTTACCTTGAAATTTTTTTTCGATCAATATTATGTAAAATAATTATCAGCTGAAAATTATCTTTGCATAAAATTATCTTTGGATAAATGTATCTTATAATTGAAAGTAAAAAGCATTTAATTATTTTAAAAACTTCTCGAGATGTAGCGAAATACGAAAAAGTAAAATTAATATTAAGGGGTCCAAACTTTGGACCACTCTCCTGACCAAGCTATTGAATCATATTTCCCAGATTGCGGTCACCCCTATTATGTCTAAAAATATTTTTAAGAAATATCGGCTCAAGAAAAAGCATGAATAAAAGAAACAAAACTTATAACGAGATAAATTGAAATTAAAAGCACGAGATTTGATGGAACAACAGATAGCTGTTGATTTTTTAGAAGATAGTTTTTGTTCTTAAATTTAACGTTTATACTAACCTGTTACGGGTTTTTCTACATTTTTTCGCAAGATTATTACTAAGCCGTTACTGGTACTTTAATCTTGTTACTGTATTTGTTGTTGTGAAATAAAGGTGTCTTTTTTTTCTTTTTTTTTTTATAAAACGAGGAACTGTTTCTTAATATAGCTTGATACGTTACACCCCACTATATTTCGGGGGTCAGAAATCTAGATCCAACGAAAAGAGGTGTGTTTATTCAGAGAAAGTACCTTTTTGAGTCTGATTTCGTAACTTAAAGTATCGTCTACAACACTAATCAATCACCATATTTGAAGTCACCTTCTCGAGCCATTAAGATTCCTAGAAGGCGGAGATTCGATCATCAGTTCAAAAGCTATTCAGGTTGGCCCGTTTCTTTTTGGCACACTCTGCGTCTGGTCTCGCGACTCATTTGCTTACTTGTTAAATAAATTGAATATGATACTGAACAATCGATTTCATTAATCAAGCAATTTTATATTTCTGTAGGTCTTTATTCACTCCTGCGAAGATAATTGGACGTCTCTGCACTCTCATTTCCCGCCCGAAGTTTTACCGGAAGAATTCTCGGGACATTTAAAATCCTCTGAGTTAGTTTGTGTATACGATTTGATCAATCATAATGAAGACTACTTCCTGGAGCAGCTCATCTAAATTTTCTCCGAATCAATATATGGTTGGGGTTTCGCTTAAGAGATTTTTTAAGAGATCTTTTTAACTACTCGGTAAGATTTTAATCAGTCTTGGTTTATAACATTGTTTGACTTTGAGTAGCGTATAGTGGTAAATAAACAGGCTCATTCAATTACCTCTTCAATTAATTAATTTATTTATTTCAATGTGAGATGAAAAATAATATGAGAGAAAACGCATACATTTTTCGGACACACAAGAGCTGTTTTCGGCATTAAATACAGTCTTAGCATCTTCATATTAACAGAATTTAAATTCAAACTTTGAACAGAAACTTCAAAAACAGTTTTTCTGTAGATAACGTAGCATTAAGATGCAAAATTCAAACAGAAACTTCGAAAAAAAGTTTTAACAGGACAATGCAGAATTAAGATGCAACATTCGAGCTGAAACATCAAAAACGTTTTTGCGTGGAAAATGTAGAATTGAGAGGAAACAATCAAACAGAAACCTCAAAAAAGTTGTTTGGTAGATAATATAGAATTTAAATGCAAAATTCAAACAAAAGATCTTATGTAGAAAATGTGGGATTAAGAAGCAACATTTGAACAAAAACTTCGAAAAACGTTTTTATGTGACAATATAGAATTAAGCTGCAACATTCGAGCAGAAACATAAAAAAGTTTTTATGTAGAAAATGTGAAATTAAGAGCAACATTCGAGCAGAAACTTTGAAAAAATTTAATATGCAGATTATTTAGTTATCCGTCTGGTTAATAATGAATAACTGCATCGCTTCGTTTCTTCAGCTACACAATTAATGAAAATTGGCTGAATCAATCTCAGATGTTGGGAAGACTCAGCTCAAAGTTTTGAAAAGCAGAAAACAAACGAATCATTGTTTGAAACAGATTCGGAAATCAGAATCAGTGAGAGTGAATATGAGTTGGTTGCAGAAAAGCGATTAAAAAAGAAGAACCACTTTGAGTGAGAAGAGAAACATAGAGTGTATAATCCGCTTGGTTATACAAAGTTCAGTCCCATCAATGTGACCACCAGTCAAAAGTCTAAATAACACCACCTTTCTCTAAACAGACCACTACGAAACATGTGAAAAGAGAATTAATTAGGTTCTTATATGGATGAAGGTCTTGAAGGTGAAGGACTGAGATGAAGAAGTGATTCTGACTCCAGTGCTATATCCAGCTGCATTAGGCTACGTGGTTGACTATTCATGGAATGATCAACTTGATCAAGGTAGTCCACGAGATTCTCAATTAAGTTTAAACCCCAGGAGTTAGATCCCCTTCGAACTGCTTACCTACACAGTGAGCTGTATGAGGATTCGCATTATTCTGCTGGTAGATGCTATCATCCTGAGGAAAAACAATTCGTATGTAAGATTGGACTTGACCTGCACGGACAGATGCGCACTTCTGTTGAGACATCTAGCCTTCCACAATGATGAGTGCACCTAAAGAATGCCACGAAAAACACTCCCCAGACATATTTGCTTCTTAAATACCCATATGGACTAGAGGCACATTATTCAATATGTGTTTTTTTAATTCTTAATAGAGATTAAGACAAAGCTAGAAATAACAGTCGAATATATATAAAAAAAACGATTTATGTATAAGAGTATAGTTTTGTATGAATGTTTTACGCATAAAAGAGTTGTTTAGTGCTTTTACTTATTTATAATTTTGAAATCGCTTTATTGATAAACGACGTCTTATGTTTAAGTTAAATTAAAAATCGAGTGAATTGAATATAAGTCGATAAAACTAATATTTTTTAAACTATAAGGCTTTTATTACATGTGGAAGTGAAAACTCCCATACAATACTTTGAAATAATGATTAAAAAATTAAATAATTGAAACTATCCTTGAAAAATAAAAAATAAATTCTAAGTTCTCAGAATGTCAGAACTATCGGTCCTATGGACTTGGTTTCTATCTCTGCAATACATAGGATTCAATACATTATATTGTCTTACAAATTTAACTGGGCATCTGAAGCCATGCCTGGATCCTTTTCCCATGCAATGCGTGAAGGTGAGAGGTGGATTGGAATGCATATGGAACAGAAAATGAAAGGGCACATTGTCCAGAGGAGTGAGGATTAAATCAATACACAAGTATTCGCATCATTAACAAGCTAGATAGGGTAATACCACTGGTGTAAATGTAAGCTAATGGGAATCTTGAGACATCTTCAAAAGTTCCAATTTGAAGATGTAGATGAAGTTAGCGGCATCGCAATAGATTGCTTTATAATTACTGTCCGGATCGGATTGGGCTCACTTCTGGATTGTGTTCAAAATTACAAGGCTNGAGCAGTATGTTGCCGTATTTCTAGATTAGAGGGTCATTTTAGAAGTGAGGTTCTAGGCTCATGTAAGATAACAAAAATTGAAAATAGATCACGAACATTAATGGGGAAAAAGGGCCGTCCGCGCGGACGTTGGATTCGAGAAACTTGTTGTCCGCAGGGAATCTTTGACCGCCGAGGACGGGCGGACGGGCTGTTTTTCGAGCCCTGGTAATACCACTAGTGTAAATGTAGGCTAATAGGAGTCTTGAGACATCTTTAAAAGTTCCAATTTGAAGATGTACATGAAGTTAGCGGCATCGCAATTGATTGCTTTATAATTATTGTCCGGATCCGATTGGGCTCACTTCTGGATTGTGTTCAAAATTACAAGGCTACGGAGATGAACATTCACAATCATGATCAATGACGGTTATGAAATAAAATAAAATAACTCCTTTGTCTCCAAATTAAATCGATGTGATGCTGTTGTGATCACAATATCAATGCTTTTCTTATTAATAAAGTATTATTATTAGTCAAATAATAATTTTACTGCAGTGCTCCTCTTATTAATTAATATAAATATATTATAAATAAAATATAACATGAATTTATATAATGCGTTGATATAGTAATATTGTTATTAATTATTATAATTAATTCAGAGAGATATTGAATCCTATCTTGGCCTATATCATATTATTTATATAATGCGTTGATATAGCAATATTGATATTAATTATTATAATTAATTCAGAGAGATATCGAATCTATCTTGGCCTATATCATATTATTTATATAATGCGTTGATATAGTAATATTGCTATTAATTATTATAATTAATTCAGAGAGATGTTGAATCCTATCTTGGCCTATATCATATTATTTATATAATGCGTTGATACAGTAATATTGTTATTAATTATTATAATTAATTCAGAGAGATATTGAATCCTATCTAGTACTAATTTCTTTGAGATAGTAGATTCGTAAATATTATTAATCTACTTTAGATTGTAGATTAGCAATATCTACTAACGTTTTTCCTACTTTGAGTTTTCTTTTACAATTTTTTTTCCTTAGTTCATGTCTGATGGATCTTAAGAATGGGCGCCTGTTTTTGAGAGCTTGAAACAAATCGACTTTCTCAAATTTTTTTTCCATTTATGATGTGTTTACAGTAACTATCATACCTCTCAGTTTCAGTTTCTAGGGATTATTTGATATTAAAAGTGTTTCTTATTTTAATAAATCAATAATATATTCTGGATATCAAAATAATAACTCAATTCTATTTATAGCGAACTGTCACATGGAGTTCTAGTTTTAAGCTGGGTTATTTTGCGAGTCGACAAGTTCTATTTCGCTGCAAGTTTGAAAACGCATTTATTATCCCGAGCTGATAGTTTACGCCTTCTGCCTGATCTTATATTATCGGATTTTTTATATTTTTAATTTTATCTCTTTTGCTTAAAAACATTATGAACAGCAGTTTTAGAGGATTTAATTAACTGACACTATTCAGGATCCGTGCTTTTCCAGAGCTTTTAAGGAACCAGATTTTCCGATCTTCTACCTCAGATAATTCTTTTCCACGTGGCACTGTGGATTTTCTTATGAAAACAACTCATTTAAATTCTCATTTCCTTTATATTATAGTTTGCGTTTTCAGCCATGCAAACTGTTGACTTATTATTTTTGAAATCAAACCCGTCATTTTTAGCAAGTAAATATAAGAAATAAATATAGATAATGAAACAGTCTTTCACATCTAAAATCAAGTGATAATTTTAACAGTTTTACTAAGAAAATTCTTATTCTTTTTAATGTGGGCAAAGAGCTCTACAGTTTTAACTATAGCATTACGTCTTCATTGTTTATTTACAATCAATTTTTTATACGTTGAGATACTTTCAGCAGTTGATATTTTACCTTCGTAAACATAGCTTTATATCTGTATTGTATCACAAAATCTGTATCAATAATTTCAAAGCAATTTTTTTTGTAGTTTTAGCTTAAATATATAGTTGAGAAAAATGCGAAGAATCAAATAAAGCAATAAAATGGTTCTTTCAACTTGAAATCACTGGAGCTGATCGATTTGTGAACTTCCAATTCCACGAATAAAATTTTAATGAATGCTTAATTTTTGCATATTTAGTCATAAGAGCACTATAAGTACACAAATTTCTATAATAAAGAAATATACTAGCTCATTCTAAATCTATTTCTCTCATTTGATGATTTTTGTGTGTGTGTATATTTTCGCCATTATAACTCCCAGCTCATTTGGATGTCTAAAGCAAACTGATTCGAGTGGTAGTGATGTATGTTGACCAGTTCTCAAACTAGCCTATCAGGAATGGGCGGACAGATGCTGCTGACTTTCTACGAGAACCTGTCTTAAGAATCCACTTCTTCAAATGCTATCTTAGTGGATATGTTATATGGGAATAAATTATGGCTTTTATTTATTTTTAAAATAAGGCATAATTTATCGCCTTTTGAATCAATCATATTGAAAATTAATTTCAAAATTTTAATCGAAAAAAAAAATACAAAAATTTAAAAATAAAATTTAAGAAAAATTTTGCTACCAGACAGATTTTCTGAACATTTTTAATGAAATTACTAATTTTATGAAATCTATCAACATTATTCTCAACACTACTTTACTAACAGCTGCATCTGATTCTTCTTAAGTCCCGCAGTGGTCTGATCGTTAAGACACGGTTCCCAGCAGATCACCGAAGTCAAGCATCACTGGCTGCGGTCAGTGTGCGGGTGGGTGACCACTTGGATCAGTCTGCGTAGGGACCGAGGGTGTGCGATATGGGTCCTCGTTAAACTGTGCTACCGTAAAGTGCTCGACTTCGCGCGCAGGTCGTCGGGCTACCGAAGCGGGGGTGCCATCCCCTCCACAGAGGATCAAAATTGTGATGGCATGTCTTCGGATCATCCTCAGGGATATTTTCCAGACCGTCGCCAATAGCCCATGGTGCAGCTCTAGTGCGACGTAAATGAACAACAACAACAACATTCTTCTTAAAGTATCGGATGTAGCTATAGTTCTCAGAATAGACGTACAGTGCTCGCTGCTAAATTACGACCACTCTTCCTTCCTCATTAAAATGGACGTTCTTACTTCTTAGAGCTTACCTCCATTGATTTCAAAATTGTCATTTTCTTGGTGCTGAAATGCCACTTCTGTTCTCGTCATGAAAAGACGGATATATGAATAAAGATATGATCCCAACTGATACAATCACGTGTAAAAACAAATTTACCAGCTATAAATGATAAATCTATTTTAAATAAATAAATAATTATAAGTTTGTATTTAATTTTATATGGTAAAAATAATTAGTTCGTTACAAAAGATGAAAAGAGATATGTTTAAGATGGGTTTATTTTATGATTTAACTTTCAACTCTCTAAAAGATCGTCTTTAGTGCATTCTGATTGCCCTTGAGGTGGTATCGTTAAAAAGAGCTCTCTAAATACAAATACAGTCAAACCCCGCTATAGTGAACCTTCAAGGGACAGAAATTTCTGTTCACTATAACCGGGAGTTCACTATATCCGTTCCTCAAACAATTTTAACTAATGCTTCCGAACATTATTTAAATAAATGACCATTCAAATGAAATACAAAAATGACTGAAAAATAATACGTAGTAACAAAAAATGTGTTAACTTGCTTTTATTTTTATTACTCTTCGTTTTGCGTACAAAAAAAGTTAGTGATCTTTAGCTGATGCAGGGAAAAATTTGTCCATACATCTGCCTGGGTCGGCCTTTGTTTACGGATGGAAAAGTGAGATAAAAGAAGCAAACAAGAAAAAATGCTTATCGCTACATTCCACTCTCATGGATGGTCTTAAAAATCAGTATAAGTATTTATTTTGAAGTAGACATTTCAAAATTAATTTTAAAAAATGCAGAAAAAATTCAGTCGAAGGCAGAAAAAAGTTCATTATATCCAACTTCCTAACTTTTTTAGTTCACTATATCCACAAAAAATAACATTATACGTGTATAGCAAGGCACGGGACCAAACATTTCGTTCACTATATCCGGGAAAACTGATTTCTGATCTACGATTTCAGTTGCAAAAGTACGGCAGTTGCCCAAAAATCTTAAACCCCTGGTATTGCAATCTCAAGACTATGTCCACAAAATCATCGTCGCCATAAATGCTGGTAAGAGCGATTTATCAGTAATAAAGATTTCAAGAATTAGTGCAAAATTCACTAAAATCGTAGAAATCTTCAAACAAACTGTTAAAGTGGTGCAGAAAACTAAATACCTTGGCCTGGCATTAAATAATAAACTTATCATAGTAAAGAAATCTTAAAAATATGGGGATGGCTCAAAGCTGTAAGACCACTGATTGGAAAACACTCAAATATGCCTCTTTAGTTGAAGAAATTAATATATGTACAAACCATGAGACCGATAGCCACCCATGCAGAGCATAAGCGCCAGCATGGTGCAGAGATCACTTGCTAAATAAACTTGACATTTCTTAGAATAAAATATTGCGATCCATTACCAATGTTCCACACTATGTCAGAAATCAAACTTTTAGAAGTGAATTAAATATTTTAGAACTCATAATATATTGCCTCACTGAATACCATTTTTTTAGTAAAGCAGAAAAATTTGACAAGGCACAATTTAATATCTCCAGCAAAGAATTCTTAAAGGAAAAATATTACACACAGCCCATTGATAGATTTTTTCTTATCGGATGGTATATTATCCAAGAAGTATTGCAAATAATGTAAATATTTTACTGTGCGCAAAATAAAAAAACGGACCGCCCAGAATAACTTTCGATCCAATGCTTGGATCTTCGCGTTCTAGGACTCATTCTTAATGGTTCGAGGGGATGACTTCAAATATGCTAAATAATAATTACAGATGATAAGTTACGAAATCAGACACATAAACGTACTTTCTCCGAATAAACATACCTTTTTTTGTTGACGGATTCGGATTTTCGACCTCTTAGATACGGGGAGCTGCGCTCTGGTAAATAGGGTCCCAATAGTTTCGTCTGGAGAGTGCTAATAAGTTTGGACCCCTAAATGCTAATTTTACTTTTTTCGTATTTCGCTACATGTCGAAAACTTTTTAAGCGAATTGAATAAAAATTAAAAATTATGAAATTCATAAAATTCGGAAAAACATAATTATCAAATTCATTTATCCAAAGATTTATTTATCAATTTCATTTATCAAATTTTAAATATTTGACATTTTCGAAATTCAATTTCTGGGGAACTTTTCAGCCGAATTGCTCAAATTTAGTGCTTTGCCATGCAAAATTGCTTTCTTTAAAATGATGCAAAACATTGTATACGTTAAAACTCAAACTTTTTTCGTCCATTAATTAAATAAAATATTAAAAAATAATAAATATTTACTAACAGTTACTTTTTCATGGAATTATCTTTGGATAAATAAATTTTATATTTGAATGCAAAAATTTTTCAATTCGCTTAAAAAGATCTCGAGATATAGCGAAATGCACAAAAAGTAAACTTGACATTAAGGGTTCCAAACTTTGGAGCGCTCTCACGACCAAACTATTGGGACACTATTCACCAGATTACGATTACCCCCTGTATTTTGGGAATCAAAAATCCGAATCGTTCAAAAAAATATATATATTTATTCAGAAAAAGTACGTTTTTGTGTCTGATTCCGTATTTTAAAATATAATTCGCACTAATTAATTAGCACGCTTGAGATCATCTCCTTGAGTCATTAAAAGTGAGTCCTAAAACGTGAAGATCCGATCATTAGATCAAGAGTTATTCAGGGTGGTCCGTTTTCTATTTAGACCACTTAACATAATCTTTTTTTTTTTCATTTTATCACTATTCATATATATCAGACTGGTGTAAATGGGGTTAAACCCACCAGAAGCTGCCGCGGAGGATATGGGTCTACCCGTCATGCTATCATTACTATTGTTTTTAATATTTGTGCAGTTCATATACTAGGCTATATGCCTAGCCGTGTCATTCTTTAATATCTTTGAGTCATAGAATGAGGGAGAGCCCACAAGAATCTCCACCATGAGCCCTCATTCTTTGAGGGCTCTCCCTCAAAGAATGAGAGACCACCAGAGCTGGTGCTGAGTAGTCACAACAATTCGAAGTTTGTAAAAGTTGAATCTTAAAAGTTGGAACGAAAATCATCGAATTTGGATTTCGAATATTATTATATATTATTATACTATAATATAATTTAATATATTTAATATTATAGGAAAATAGATCACTAAAATTTGACTTGAAAATTTAGAGCAAGTAGCAACTGAGTGATATTTTAAATTAGGCAGACTACTTCTCAAATATGGGCAGATGCATTATTACAATTACAATTTTAGTGTAATCATTGGAATACGAATACTGCTTTCGCCAATGAAGCTCAGGGGCAGGGTGGCGAGTTTAGTCGTTTTATATAAAATGTAATTAGTTTTTATTTCCACTGTTACCCTTTTTTGGAATTTTACATGCATAAATGGGGAAATTTCCGTATCGTGATCTCTGTGGCAGAATAATCGCCAAGTCTTGGAAACTTCCGGGCAGTGGCCCGGCGAGAAACTAAAAAAAACATCACAGATAGGGACCAACTCGAAAGGTTTAAGCGTCTTTCTAAAACAGGCATCATTTAAACCTTTTTACATTATCACATTTCTCCAATTAGTTTAGATGTGGTTTCAGTGTTTAGAACACTACACTTTCTGATATTATCAAGTTGGCTATTTTTCATTTTGCCATAATGAAGGCAGCTACTCAATAAATTTTTAATTATTTAAAAAAAAACGGGATTTCTAAATTATTTATTTTTTTAACTATTTACATTCATTTCTATCACTAGACAGTACAAACAGTTGAAATTTGTTGTGTAGCAAACATGAAAAGCGAGCTTTAAAAACACAATAAACCAAAGAATCCTACTATATTCAAACTTTTAAAATAAACTGTAAATATAATTTCAATAACCCACCCAAAAACAATGTGGAACTCGATATAGAATTATATTTCAAGAGTGAGATCCAGATTGTTCGTAACTAACATAATTAATGAAGAGATATTCAGTGAAGTGAGCCAGAAGGCCTTAGTATCTACTTACCACTGACGGAGCACAGTCAGTAGCAACAGAAATGATATTAGTCAAGGGTATTATAGCTTTTACATCGAAAAATCTTTTTAATTTAGCAAATAACGTTTCACCTTTCGTATCGGTTTTCAAACATTTAGCAAATAACAATTCTTTGCAAAAGTTTTCTTATTTTACAAATCTTACATAAGCTGAAAGTAAAGCTTCGTTTCCAAGTAAAGTGGACTCGTCAAGCAGTGTCGAAACAAAAATTCAGATGTTTTTTAAGTACTCAAATAAAGAAATTTCTACTCACTGAGCCAATTCGTCAATCCTTCTTTGTACTGTTATTACTCAGTGGAATTCTTTTTGTAATGTCGAAAGCTGGTTTGTACAACATGGTGTTAATTATCTCACTTACAGTTAGTAAAATAAATTCTTCACCAATAACGTGCTGCTTTTCAAACTTTGCAATCAATAAATAAATGTTATAAAAAGCACGCAGTCCACCGTCATCTTGCTTAGATGTTGTCCCTATGAGTTGTTGCAGTGACCGGTGCTTTCAAATTTTTTTCTTTGATTGTTTGAAAAAATGTTAAATCTTTATCTTTTTCATCATTATAGATTTTTATCAACCCACTGGCCGTTTAGAGAACTTTAGCAATATTGCTTTTAAAGTGGCTAAGGCAGTTTAGGGGACAATGTTTTCCACTGTACCCTATTTCTTTATAAAAGTACATGGAAAAACCGGTTTCGCTATGCGGATCAGCATAAAATAGGACAAAATTGTTGATTGGATGTACTATGTATAGTTTGTTTAAAATAAGAACTCCCCTAGACATTCTTCTGAACCTGTGGCGGTGACTATGGTAACGAGGTATGACTATTTCAAGTAGGGGTGAGGGGTTGCTGTTTTGGAGTGATTTCGGCTCGGGTCGGCAAGAGAAAGGGAATATTTTCCTTCGGTCTATTGTGTTAGATCTAGAGTGAAGCGAGCCTCTCTAAACTGCGCCATTCTTGTTTCCATAGCACCAGACGGCCTCAGACTTTGTGGCGAGAGGTGCTTTTAGCTTAGACAAACTATAAAACTCTTTCATAGTTTATGTTTACATTGTAGACAAGTTAGTACACATAGCGGCTTTATTGTGTTGCTGTTTAAACCTGTTATCGGCCATCAGTCTCGCACCGTGGCGGTGCCATGCTTGATATTAACTTCAATAGCTGGCGCCATCTGGAACTAGTAAATAATTGGCGTGTGTCAGGGGATTTTTTTATATGCGTTTTTTTGGGATTATCTCAGTTTTTTTTACTGTTATTTTGTTATTATCTCTTGGTTGCTACATTTTTGTTAGCGTGTTGATGAGAATTGAAAGCTTAAAACTTTTGAAGTAAATTGATTATTAATAACATTAAAGCAAGTTATACAAACCACTATTACTACAAGTGACAAAATCAGTGGAAATTAGTTTTGTCAATGTTCATTCACAAAAGGTATTACATAACTCTTAATACTTAAGTAACATACTGTACTTTAAGCACATAAATATTATATTTATATTTTAATCAGGACGTAAAAATTGCTACTACTTTATTTATTTTAATTTCCATTATAAAAATGGATCACAATTTTATCATTTTGCATTAAATCTTGGGCGGACCTCCTGACGGTGTTCAGAGAACCAAAATCAATTGTAATTTTCCGTGGACCATCTGAATGATATCGAGGGTCCGTAGGGATCACTCTGGGAACCACTGAGTTACATGCATAAAATATAAATTTCGGTATTCTTTTATTTTATAACTTTTATTTCCTTATTTTTTTATGTTTTTTTTAATAATAAATGGTAAAATGTCAGGTTTAATAAATTCTTTAAAAGATCTGTTTTATGATGGAAATAACTTTTTTTTAAAAATATTACAAAGAAAATTGAAGTCATGTCCAAAATTCTGCAAATAACTGTATATAATTAGTTAATTTCTGTGCACATCTGATCATAATTTTTTTCCAATTAATTATTGTAATTTAATCACAATTGGCTGAGAAGGATTGATGACATATTCTTTAAAATAGTTTTGCTTTTGTTTAATTTACGAAAGCCAAAAACCGTTATGAGGATAAAGACAGATAACAATAAGTATCAAATCTGTAAATAAAATGAACATCCTTGAATACAACTGAGTAAATTTGAACATAATACCTATAAATGTAAATGTAGAACATAGATGGCGTTGATACATTTTTTTCGAAAGCATTTTTCCCTTAATAAAGTTGCTTTTGCTCTCTTGTGGCAACAAATTAGACAAAAATACTTGAAAAATAAAAACGAAGCTACGTAAATTAATAATAGAAATTTACATTTGTTGTTATTAAGCTATTCATGAAATCATTATTATTTTCCATGTCACTCTTTCTGTTTTATTTATTTATTTTCATTAATTTTTCCTTAGTATAATTTTAGTTTTGAAAATTAAGTAAATTGAAGGAGCGGGAATGAGCTTGGGATTTCCTTGAAGATTAATCTGCAAGCAAAAAAATATTAATGAAAATAAAAATGGAAAAAAATATTACAGCTAACTCTCAAATTTTGTACAAATTTTTCAAATTTTTAAATAAAGTAATTATTTTCCTAGAAAACGTCCGAATTCGTAAAGTAATAAAAAATGTACTCATATTTGGCAAAGTTCATAGAAAAAATTATTTTATATTATTTTTTCTGTCATTGCTTTTAACTTATTTTTAAAATATTTTTTTACATATTGCCTTAATTTCAGATAAAAGTTCTACTTTTGCTCTTGATATGAATATTTATAATATTGCAAAAACATGGCAAATATATGTAGCCAATATTATTTTACAATAATTCTATACTGCTATTATTTAACTAAAAGTACTAGTTAACTTTCAATTTAGAATCATTAATCCGTATTATGAAAAAACGTTCTTTTAAGTTACTCGATTTTAGGAAATTTCTAAAGGGTAAAATTGACAGTAAATCCTCACCATGCAGTCACATGATCAGGATGCAGTGGTTGATGGCGCAGGACACTAAAGAGTGAAGCACCCCATATGCTGCAGTTTTTATTATTCACAGCCACATCTGCGTAAGTGACCACAGAAATTGCATCCTTTGTTTCCGATGTTTTTAATTTTGAAGTCCAGTCCGTCCATGTAAGATGTAACACAATATCTTTCTTTTTTCTGGAAATATGTAAACAGAAGCTTTTCAAAATAATTATTTTATAATTTCAGTCCGTGGTTGTTGCTTTAATTCCATGGGTAATTAAGCTGACGACAAATGTTTTGAAAATATATATAAATATATATTTTTGTAGAAAGTATGTACAGAATTCCTTTATTACATTTAACCATAATAAAAATTGCATTCTCCTCCTCAGATATTTTTAATTTTGAAGTGAGTCAGGCCTCCACTGCAATTCATGCAAGATGTAATACAATATCTCTTTCCTGGAATTATGTAAACCGAAGCTTTTCAAAATAATTATTTATAATTTGATTTGTGGTTTGTTGCTTTAATTCGATGGGTAATTGAGTTTGCTATAATTGTTTTTAAAAATATATCTTTAATTGGTGAAAGTATGTACAGAATTTATTGTTCACATTTAATGAGTTCCTTCTGCAAAACCCACGTTCTGACTTCCGTCGTGTGACTTTTGCAGTGAGAGTTGAATTCTGTCTTCCAGACCAGATTGTCTTCTATATCTTTGATATAGAATCATTATGCAGACACCAATACCAATTCCAATAAACACCATAGCAAAACTAAGTAATGTTAAGGAACCTGAAAAGAAAAAAAACTCATAGAATAAAGCGATTTTTTTAAACATTATATGAAGTTTTAATGAAAGGTGTTAAGAAGTCTTTTCTCTTTCGACCTAACTTTATTGTCGAAGCCATGGAGGGAAAATTCTAAATATGCGTTTACTTTTTCTCATTTAATTTTCAGCAAATAAAATATCGATAGATATTTACTCCTTTTGGCAGTATTTTTGTTAAGTATTTTTTGTTTTTATGCAATCAACGCTAAAAGAATTTTTTAACGTCATCCGTATCTATTACCATCAGATTAAACTGTTAAAAAAATTAGATAATAAAAAAAATCTAAAAACTGAGAAAGGTGGACGTATCTCTCACAGTGACGACAGATACTACAAAGAACACAAAATCATTCCTGACTTGTCCGGGATTCGAACCCAATGTGATGCTGTGAGGTCAGCTCACTGACCACTACACAGTTTGGTTCGCAGTTCTGAAACTTATCAAGAACTATTTCTCCTAATCTAATAAAGCGATCCTTTCTACCTTTTTTCGACAGGAACTGTGCTGGAAAATATTATTTCGCTGAAAGTTAGTTAACCACAAAAAATATCAAGAAAATACAGATTAAAAATTTAACCTATAACTAAAGATGATCGGGTTAAAACCCTCTTAATATCCACTGTTTCTCAACCAGCGACAAATATTACATCACGACTCTTTAAAACTTCTATACATTAACATGTTGAATGCCATGGGGTCACCAGTGACCGGCGAAGCCAAGATCATTAGAAACACATAATTCGAGCAAATTTTTAATATTTTTATATTATTATCGTTACTAAAATGGGTCCCGCAGTGGACTGATCGTTAAGACACGGTTCCCAGCAGATCACCGAAGTCAAGCATCACTGGCTGCGGTCAGTGTGCGGGTGGGTAACCACTTGGATCAGTCTGCGTAGGGACCGAGGGTGCGCGGTATTGGTCCTCGTTAAACTGCGCTACCGTAAAGTGTTCGACTTCGCGCGCAGGTCGTCGGGCTACCGAAGTGGGGGTGCCATCCCCTCCGCAGAGGATCAAAATTGTGATGGCATGTCTTCGGATCATCCTCCGGGATGTTTCCCAGACCATCGCCAATAGCTCATTGTGCAGCTCTAGTGCGACGTAAATTAACAACAATAACGTTACTAAAATGGTTGGAAGAAATCAATACATTATAGAACACACAAAAATAGTTTTATTAATATACATACCTGCTAACTTTTACGCATTTGGCGTAAAATTTTATTTTTATATTTAAAGTGGTAGTAAATGTATATTTTCTTTGCATTTATAAATTTAATTTTTAAATGATTTTGATCGCCACTATTCTTAAAAAAATTAAGCANTTCGGATCATCCTCAGGGATGTTTCCCAGACCATCGCCAATAGCTCATTGTGCAGCTCTAGTGCGACGTAAATTAACAACAATAACGTTACTAAAATGGTTTTAAGAAATCAATACATTATAGAACACACAAAAGTAATTTTATTAATATACACAGAGATGCCAACTTGCTCCGGACAGCGAATAAATATTTTCAAGTGGTCGTTTATCAATTGTGATTCTTGGTTTACATAAATTCAATTCAGTAGATTTTTATCCACCACTATTTCTAAACAATTAATAGGCTTACATAATTCACCACTTTCATTGTAAGAAACTAGAAAAATTTGCAAATTTAGCTTGTAGTTATTTACCGTTGCATTCAATGTGTTAAAAAGCAGTATTTTAAAAACGAAGATGTCTACTAACATTTAGGATGATTTGCTGCTGCTGCTAAATCTTTCTAATATCCATGAAAACTTTGTTTTCACGAATTGTGTCATGTTAAATTTTAAAAAAAATGAACTCTTAAGTCCGTCTTATGTTGCATTAGAATCAAAATATCCTGATTTTACTTTTGAGTGAATTCCCTCAACAATTATACGCCTATCAACAATTTTACCCAGGCACCTGTCGGCCTCAAAATTGACTCAATGTGAGTCTGAGATGAACATGCAACGAGGAACCAATATTGGGATGTTCAGATTCTTTAATTTTTTTTCCTATATAAGGACAATATCAGCATCTATAGGGCCTATAATGGCTGAATAATGACTATGAAATATCGGGTGAATCGGACAATTCTATATAGGGCCGATATTGGTTGTAAAGTGGCTGTAAAATATCGATTGAATCGGACAATTCTATATAGGGCCGATATTGGTTGTAAAATATAGAGTGAATCGGACAACTGTAAAATATCGGGTGAATCGGACAATTCTATATAGGGCTGGTACTGGTTGTAAAATATCGGGTGAATCGGACTATTCTATATAGGGCTGATATTGATTATAAAGTATGGGTGAATCGGTGAATTCTATACAAGGCCAATATCGGAAAATAACAGCCATTTGAATCCTTATTGAGCCAAGAGTCGTGAATATTGGTCCTATGATGGCCATTTGGATGATAGGGAAGTCTTAGGTTGAAATTGAAATCTAATTTTTTTTTATCTAAGTATAGGTTTCTATTTTTATAGTTAATCGAACAAAATAACTGTTAAATTTTTCTAATATCGGTTGAAACCTTGTTTTCACAAATTATGTTGGATAGATTTTGTTAAATTTCAGAAAAATGAACTTTAAAGTTCTCCTCATCCTGCATTAAAATCACATTATTCTACTTTTAATTTTTGGAGATGCATTAAACTAAAATTAAGATCTAATTTTTTAATGCAAGTACAAGTTGCTATTTTTATAATTAATCGAACACAGTTGCAGTTTATGTATTACTGACAAATAACATCACACATGTATAATTAGATAAGCAAGGGTTTAGTGAGTGGGGGGCAATAAAAAAGTATAGAGGTAGTCTAGTCGGCCTGTTAACAGATAAAGACTACTAATATTTTTTTCAGTAGACTTTTGTTTCCGATAAATATTTTTTTTAATTAGGAAAGAGGTCAATTGAAAAAAATATTTTGCCTAAAGACGAATTCTTTTTGCTTTTCTTTGTCAAAAGCTGCATTAAAAAACAGAAGTCGACCAATTAATAGGTAAATCGATATAATCTTTTGGGTCGAACTTTGTACCTGACCATTTTCCCCTTTTCAAATAGCCAACTGACCGACTGAAGAAAATATTTTACTATTATTACTTTTTTTCTGCTACCTACATCTCAATGCAATCAACTTTTTTTTTCCCTATAAAAAATTATGAATCATAACTTATTTAGATTCTGCATTTGATTGAATTGATACACGCATGCAGGACGGCTGTATAAATTTGAATTCGTGTTTCTTTTTCAAATTGAACTTTTGTGAAAGTAACGGTTTTTCATCACCATAAATAAACAAAGGCATTATTAGAAACAGTATTTCTTTTCTCCCCATTTCCTTTTAATTCTTCAAATCACATTGATGTTTGAGAATACAAAGAATTTTTTTGACAAAAAATATAAGCTTTGACATGCTTTGTTTACTGTTACTGTTTGATACTTTGTTTACTGTTTATTGTTGTTTGATACTCTGTTGTTTCATACTTTATTTACTGCTTATTTAATGCATTATTTTAACCCAGAAATGTTCGAAATTTTTAAATGATTACAAGGTGAAAACTCTGGAGTTTCAAACCAGACATAATATATCATCAATAGTAATATATCGTTTAAATTGAAAAATTAAAAAAAATATTAATCAAGAGTAAAATTTGAAATATCAGAGGTTTCTAAAATTGACCATTTGTTGAATTTAACGCGAATTCGAATCGCGTGATTTTGTATTCTGTCTTCCCCTCTCTATCTTTCACTACGGCACTAAAGCCTAGTAAAGAGCATATGCGTTTTTTTTCTTTTTTAAAAAAACAAAAACATGCCTGCATCAATCAATTTTGAGCCAAGGGGACCGTGGAGGTTAAGGCTTCACAAATTCAAGGCCATCAGCATAATTGTAACATTGTTCACCCGATTTTTTTACTTCCCAGTCAAGTTGGTACCCAGTGATCTGAAGCTGGTGGATTTCATGCAGCCTCTGGGAATCGAACCAGCGTCTTTCACAATGATAGTTCATTATTGTCTTATCCACTGAGCCTTTGCGGTTCACACTTAAAAGATACACTACTTGAAAATAAAAGAATCATTTTTTAATTTATAATTGAAATCAAATTAATTAATTTCAACTTAGGAACAAAAATCATACCAGCTTCTGAAAATTAATTATTCACAGGCATTGGTGACACAGTATAATATTGATGAGCGCTAGTTAACAAATAATTTGTTATACACGATTATCGTGCTCATAGAAATTTTTTTTTTAAATAATTGTTATGCGAATTGTTTTAATCTGAATTTCTCTTTGTTACATAAAATTTGAAAATAATTATGGAAATTATTTTATTTTAAAATTTGTTTTGCAACATAAAATTTTGAAACATTGTCATAGGATTTATTTCTGTTTTTGTTACATAAAATTTTGGAAATAATTATGGAAATTATTGTATTCTAAATTCGTTTTGTTGCATAAAATTTTAAAAAATTGTAATTAAAATTATTTTACTCTAAATTTGATTTTGTTACAAAATTTTGGAAAAAATTATAGAATTTATTTTATTCTAAATTTGTTTTGTTACACAAAATTTCAAAAATTGTTATGGGAATTATTTTATTTTAAATTTGCTTTTGTTATATAAAAATTTCGAAATAATTGTCGAAACTTTTTATTCTAAACTTGTTTTGTTGCATTATTTTATTAAAAATTGCTAAGGGAATTATTTTATTTTAAATTTGTTTTGTTACATTAAATTTGTAAAATTTTTAAAAAGAAATTATTGGAATTATTTTATTCCAATTTTTTTTGTTACAGATCATTTTAGAAATAATTGTAGAAATTCTTTTATTCTAAATTTGTTTTGTTTCATAAAATTAAAAAAAAAATCATAGGACTTATTTTATTCTAAATTTTGTTACGTAAAATTATGGAAATAATTGCACCAATAATTTTATTCTAAATTTGTTATGCTGCATAAAATTTTAAAAAAAAATTTATGAAATTTTCTTTATTCTAAATTCGTAAATAAATTTATATTTATATTATTTATGTTTGTAATTAAATTTATAAAATAAAATTTTGGAAATTATTTTATTTTCAATTTGTTTTGTTACATAAAATTTTCAAAAAAATGTTATGGAAATTATTTTATCCTAAATTTGCTTTTGGAATCAGTAATAGCGCGTTCCGTTATGATAAATATTTATAAGCTTTGCGTTAGCTATTTCGTTCTAGCATCTGTAGAACATTGCCTTCTTAAACAAATTTACCCTAAACTAAATAAGAGTGTAAATAAACTGACCTCTCGGCAATTGTGTTTTTTTCTTCTAGTTTTGTTTCTTACCTATATTTCTCCATTTTTCGTTGACAATTTGATTTTTATATATCAAAATACTTTTGCTTTTTTCTCATTCCGATATGGCAAGTCTTGAAAATGGGTGCCTGATTTTGAGCGCTTGAAACATGTCGATTGTTATTTCCCGTTTATATATTTTTTGGGGAGAACAAGGTTTTTAATCAGTAAATGTGAAAATGTTAAACAAATTTTCAAAAAAATGGTGCTCACTATTGCATAAAGCTGTTGGAATTGTAATCAATAAATTGCATTTTGAAAAAAGCATTTTTTTTTGTCATAATGTGATTTTTTTCTTTTTTACTGAAACTGCAAAAATATTTTTAATAGTTGCTATCCTCAATTTTGAAACTAGTTTTATCCATGGAAATTTTTAAAAATCAACCGATAAGGAATTCCGATAAGAATAAAAATATTTTTCCCTCGAAATTATCAAAATTCAAACAAAGAGTTCAGCACTTAAATAATCTAATGCGTCTTAGTTTTTTGAACCATGAGATAAAAAGCAAATGTTACAAAGAGCCTTTACTTTATCTTATTCCGAGGATAAAAAATATTGAAAGAAAAAAATATGAAGAAGTGAAATTAAATTTCTCTAGAAATATTTTTATGAGATTTTATCAAATTTTTCGAAGAGAGCTAAACTTTTTTTGCGCAAGTGACTCTTAATTATTATTCCTTTACAAGGATGCCTAGAGCAAGTAAAAATATAAAAACTGGAAGAAATTCAATTTATTTTTATTGATTCATTATCTCTTTAATTATTCAATTTTAACTGCATATATGACTTACATTTCAAACTACTCATATTAAAACCAAAAACATTCTTTGCTTTCGATTCGGCAGAAAAGAAATGACGATGCTGCTTAGCCCTCCCCAGTAAATTAGGCCTACGATGTTGGAATACTATTGCCAAAAGCCTAAAATATTTAGAATGATTATCCGATCCTCAAATCAGCATTACTACTCGTACGATCCTGTCCCAGAAATAATTTACTATACACGCTTCCCCGGATCATAAAATTTTTTTTAAATAATTGTTATGTGAATTATTTTATTAGAAATTTGTTTTGTTGCATAAAATTGTGAAAATAATTACGGAAATTATTTTATTTTGAATTTGTTTTGTGACATAAAATTTTGTAACCTTGTTATAGGAGATATTTCGGTTTTTGTAAAATAAAATTTTGGAAATAATTATGGAAATAATTTTATTCTAAATTTGTTTTGTTACATAAAATTTTAAAAAAAAAATTGCAATAGGAATGATGTTATTCTAAATTTGTTTTTATTACATGAAATTTTGAAAATAACTACAGAAATTATTTTACTTTAAATTTGTTTTGTTACGTAAAAGTGTCACATAACCAAGTCTGAGCTGCCAAACCCGTTGTTAGAAGAACCCTAAACACATATTCCTCTCCTAAGATTGTTCGTTCTACTACCATACTGGAAATACTCCAGAAATTAAGAAAGAGAATCTTCAGCCAGTTCCTAAAAAGAGCCAACCGATACCAATTCCTCATTTGATAGGAAACCAAAGAAAAGGAAGAAAAAAAACCTTTTACTTCTAACATAGTGCAAGAATGCTGCTACTCAGAATGCGAGCAAACCCGTCCCAAAAAGAAGAGCCAACCAGTCTCCGAGGAAATCATTCAGTTGGAAGTGTTAGTGCTTCTGTTTCTGTGAATGACCGAAATCGGTGTTGGTTGACTTCTACTGGTGAATGTTGACAATGACATAGTCGCTTTGGTAAATGTCCGAAATATATACCACGTCTAGTTAAATGTCCCTATCCGGTAAACGTTTGACCGGTCTGCCCAACTTTAATATTTTTTTAAGGTCAAGTGCCACAGCCTAGTATGCACTTAACCGGTACTCTGAACACTGGTGTTTCTCCAAATCTATACTCAGCGGGTATTAAAATATCGAATAAATATAATAATATCAACGAATAAATTAGCATCAAATGGGATGTAACAAATATTTCGGACATTACCCAAAGCGACTATGTGATTGTTGACATTCACCGGAGAAAGTCGACATTCTCTTGCTTTCGCTCATTCACTGTAACACTTCTAGTGTAACTCATGTGGAGCAAGGCGTCACATCTGAAACCTCGGCGTCAGTTGAGGCTATCACTGCTATCCTAGCTCAGAAAAAAATTCTACGAACCACCCGGTAGAAAACTTAAAACTTTACTCCTGAAAGATGATTTTGAGATATCGGATCTGGACAGTCTATTATTAATTAAAATCTCAAGAAATAGTGCAAAATTCACTAAAAGTGTTGAAATCTTCAAACTGTTCCAGTGGTGCTGAAAACTAATGCCTTGTCTTGACATTAAATAACGAACTCTCATGGAATGACCATATAAAAGATATCATCTCAAAAGCCAGAGGAGCCCTCAAAGCTCGGAAACCACTCATATTTAAACATGCAAATATGGCACTTTAACTAAAGAAACTAATATATGCACAAACCATGAGAACGATAGGCACTTATGATTCACCAGCATGGTGCACAGTACCCGATCATTTGCTAAATAAACAGACTAGAGAACTGACTCCTGGTGGGGCACTTACCATAGGGGCTGATAGAGCCATACAGTCCACTATAAGTATTCTCATAAGCGGACGCATCAGGTGTCTCTCTTTTGAGCTTGGGGGAAAGACCTATTCAACGTGCACGACTCAGCACAGGCTTCTCCCGATCACATTTCACACTCTCTTGGTCTGGAAAAGAAAGACCTCTACTCTGGTCCCTTACTTGTATTTGATTTCCTGAAGACTTTCGAGCTCATTGACTTGGTCTAGCCAGCGGTTGACGAAGAGGAATAAGTCAATAACAACAGACTAAAGATGCAAGCTCTTCCCCCTCTTCTTGATCATTCTCACAAGGAGAGATTGCCAACATCGATCAACTCCAGTTAACATCTGTACGGATGGAGCGATTTCGTGGAGGTCGCGCTACGAGATACAGTGCTACTATAGGTGCCATAAATTTGGGCTCTCTCAAAACTCCTGCATGGATGATCCATCCTACATGCAATGTGCTGGAGCACATTTTTCGTACCCTTGTACGAAACCCATCAGCACCATGTGTCACCTTCCAAGGGGGTCCGTCTTAGTTTTTTCTTTTTTTAAATTGCAGCTATAGCTAGAGAGACAAATTTGCCCCAGTTCTTATGAAATTTTGCCTACCACTTTTTAAAAGTTTTCTCCTTTAACAAATGCAATACATTTTCTGAAAAATTTCCCGCATGCAATGTGTTAACAGCGGCCTCAAGAGAGAGTTACCATTCAAAGAGAGTTTCCAGACACTGACCCTTTAACTCTTTCATCACGAGATAACTCGTCCTTTACACAAAGTTTTTCAATATCATCGAAGAGTTTCCAGTGACTTATTTACCAACATTTAGTATAAATTATTATTTTCAATGCATTATTTTTATCCCTGTAAACACGAAGTGAAAATTTTTATTGCTCGTAATTAGTAGTTATTTTTCGAAATTAAGTAAACAAATTTTAAAGAAATTTGAGTTTTGTTTCAATTTCAGGGCAGAAAGTGAGAGAAAAGAGAGCTTTTTCCATGTTTGAAAGTGTTAAACATTCTACAATTAACTTTAAAGCAATAAAGCTATTTTGATTATCCACTGTGCTATTTATTATTTGCTAGTGAATTATCACAAAAAACTGGTATCATTCCACCAGATTTATTTCGGCTAAGGCTTTCGACAAATATCTACGTCTAGAGTTGTATCAATTGTAGACTGTGAATCATCGGGCTTATAATCAATGCTGTAGGGCAGGGGTGGCGAACCTTTATGCTCCAACGTGCCATTTTTTCTAAAAAAAAATTTAATGAGGTCGTGCACGTGCTGACAAACAGTTTTGACTTCGTGATTATTGCCCAGTAAGCNTCTACGTCTAGAGTTGTATCAATTGTAGACTGTGAATCATCGGGTTTATAATCAATGCTGTAGGGCAGGGGTGGCGAACCTTTATGCTCCAACGTGCCATTTTTTCTAAAAAATTTTTTAATGAGGTCATGAACGAGCCGACAAACAGTTTTGACTTCGTGATTATTGGGTAAATAATAATACTAAATACTATAAACTCTACTTTATTTACTACGAAAAAAAAACATTTTGCAATGTCTCAGTTATGCACGTATTTCAACTTAAAGTAACATCAGTGTGACTTCTGTTGTTGCAGATTAGATGACAAATAATTTATATTAGGGTTATAAGATGTTAGTTTAAGCAGAATTGTTAATTTTTTTTGCTAGTTATTTATTGTTAGCTTGCTTTTTTATGGTTATTAATTGCTTTTTTGGCATTAATTGTGCATTTTTTGTTAATTTTTTGTGAATTTAAATGTTAATATGCTTCATAGTGAACTTTGTGATCGGTGGCGTGCCCGTGCCATTGGTTCGCCATCCCTGCTGTAGGGCATAAAGGTATTGTAGAAATAAGTGGCTTGAAGTAATTAAAAAAATTACCCGAGGTCATTCCTTCATCATTGACATTATTCAGATCTGCAGGGTCATCATGCATCAGATATTCTTCGATTTCCTCCGAAACATCTGACGGAATTTCTTCTGGTACCGGAGCGAAATAGGTCAAATCTCCATTTGACTTTCGTACATAAAGATTTCCTTTGAAGGCAGGGACAAGAACACTCTGGACCGAGAAAAATAATAACATCATATACAAGATAAAAAAGAAACGAGAAAAAAAAAGAAATTATTAAAAGAAAATATTTTTAAAAATCTTTTTTTTAATAATTTTTCTTCTTCTCTTCTTACTAATCTTTATTATATTATTTTCCATGTTTTCTCTATATTTTTGCAGGTGGCACGTTACTCCGTCCCTCTCACTAGTTAAGTTTTATTTTTTTTTAATCTTTGTTTCAGTTAGACATTGTTGTGTAGAAGAGCTGTGATCATAATTAATCTAAAAATCAAGCAGAGCATTAATTTGAAATTCATTGTGAAATTAAAAAAAAAGCTACAACTGAATGCTTTAATTTGTTAAAGGAGGTGTTTGACGATAATTGCAAGTCACATAGTCCAATTTTTGATTGGCACAAACAATTTACGGACGACTGTTGAAGATGATGAACACTCTGGTCGTCTTGTGACTTCAAGAACTGATGAAAAGCTTTAAAAAAAATTGATGAAATCGAAGCTTGAGTGTTCGAATGATGTCAGATAATGCGAACATAGACAGAGAGACAATAAGAGAAATTTTTGATAAAAGCAAAATATTGACAGGAGCAAAGGATGAACAGGAAAGACATTTGCTCTGACATCATAGAACGCGTCACAGAAGATCGTGAACTGATTGAAAAAGTCATAACATGTGACGAAACGTTTACTGAAACTAAACGACAATCTATGCACTGGAAAAACCCCTCATCACCAAGTGCCAAAAAAGCTTGAATGAGCAAGTCAAAACTGAAAGCCTTGCTCATCGTTTTATTTTGATAATTATGGTATAATCATGATAGAATGGGAACCTCAAGGTCAAATTATAATCCAGCAGTACTACAATCATCGGATGCACTTTGCGGCTAATACTAAGGTTATATCATTTACAGGAAGAGCTTAGTGGATAACCAACAAAGAGTGTACCTTCAAATTTTATTTTATAACCCTACACTGAGTTTACAACTACCAACGTTGATCTCCGTAACCTTGTAATTTTGAACCCAATCTAGAAGACAAATGAACTCCTTTATCAAGTAATGGGAGAAATTTGCCATCGTGGGAGGACTTTTCGATTAAGCTAACCCACATTTGCGTCACATGGAGAGGAAAACCACGAAATAATCCCACGGTTAACTCGACAGCAAAGGGACTCTAACCAATCATCCGTCTACACTGAGGATATTTTACGTCTGCACTGTGATCGGTGCGATGTACCTTTAAATTTTAAGGTTAAGTGTATCTTTTAAATTCAGAGGTGAAAGTGTTTAATTTTTACCTCTCTGTACTGTTTTCAGAGTACCACCTGTTACTAGAAAGAATCAATCAAGTGCTCCTGCATGCCTATATTTATTGATTTATCTAGTGTTATTTCGGATTAAGACGGAAATACGGTAGTGGTTAATTTATTTGCAGTTATTGTACTACTGACCAACTTATTAATGATGTGCAAAGTTTTTCAGGTTTGAAAAGTGGTAATTCACGTCATATTTGACCCGCAAAGTAGAACTCTAGAATAGCAATTACAATTAGTAGCCATTGGTTTCTAGCGTTATAAAAAATGGTAGCCACATTTGCTAGCCACTCTTAAATAGGCGCAAGCGAAGCACCAGACTTGTTGTTTTATTGTATTCCTTTGTAGTAAAAAAATCGATTTATTTGATATGAATCAGTTTTCGATATTTTAAAAACTTTATATTAATATCTATATATTTTAAAAAATTTTGTCGAAATACGTAGCAATAAATTTCGAAAAATCGAGCGACAACACTTCGAAATTTGAAGATGGAGTAGAGTTCATCAAAAAGTTATCACTCAAATGTACTATTTGATATTTCCGCGCCGTATTATTGTTTAAAAAATGTGGAGATTCGTATAAAAAATTGCCGAAAAAACGTTCGAAATAAGACGTGAATTTACGACGGAATAAGCATAAATCATACGTTCTTTTTTTTACATGATCTCCACTTTTGCCGACTAGGATTTGATATTTTTGGTACCTAATTTCTGTGAAAAGACAGCTCTGATTTGCAACTGGTGATCGATAATCTAGAGTGCCACAGTACAGATCGTGAAAATTTTAAAAAATCCTATCAAATTTAAGATTTAAGCACGACTGTAAACCCTTTAACGGGCCTTAAATTTTTCTAGTAAAGGTAAATTAAAATATTTTTGGAATTGAAATTGTTTTAAGAACAGAAAATTGATATAAAAAAACAACTAATTTAGTTTATAAAATGCCATTTTTTTGGTGGTAAATATAACTAACATGACCTATTAGGAACTTACAGACTTTTATTTTTCTTTATTTATAAAATAAATTCCTTAAATGCTACAAACTTCAAAAGGAATTATGTATTTTATAACTTTTATACGTTTTTTAAAAGTGACAAATGGTTACCAATTTTATTCAANAATGATTCAAGATGAGTATATTATATAAAAAAAATTTTGTTCAATCGTGCCAGCCAATTTTATTTCCCAAACCTTTAAAAACTATTAAGTATATAAAACTAAATTATAATAAATGTTAGATATACTTAGTATGTTATCATTTTCAGACTTGAGGTAGCTATGACTTAGAAAAAAACATGTATTATAATAAAATATCATTCCCTCACATTTTAAACAGTGAAATTAATTAATTTATTTAAATATTAAGTATAATTTATAGGATATATACTTTCTTTATAATGCCATTACATATTTCTATTAATATAAAAAGTTTCAGAGCTTTTTATTTAATTTAATTTTTTTTGAGATTTTATGAACTGAAAAATGACAGTTTTTGTGAGAATCACCCATATAAGCACGACTGTTAATTTTCCAAAAATAAGAAGAACCGGAATATTTAAAATTATTACATTTCTACTGTTATTTCAATAAAATGAACTATTTGTGACTACTACTACTTTTATACAGTTTTACGCTTATATTTAACAAAAAAAAAAGTATATACAATAATAATAAAATATATTAAATATACATATATAAAATAAGTATATAAAATGTAAATACATATATTAGTATATAATAACTATAAAAGTACATACGAGTATGTGTGTAATATTAAGTTGACAAATAATTATACGCTTCCTAATTGCTAATAAATAGTGAAAGTTATAAATAGTGTACTATTTCCCAAAAAATGAAATGTTCCTTTAACCAGCAAGCAATCAACAGCCTCGGATACAAGTCTTATTTTTAACTGAATGAAATTTATATGTTGTTATGGTTAACTTTATATGGCGAAAAAATATTACGTAATTATAAGAAAAAAATTCGTAAAATGAAGCTGATATTTGTGTACTTGAGAATTGGAGTAAAAAAAATAACATCTTTCATCGATGAATAATTAAAATAACTTACCTCCTGTGACTTTGGTGGCTTGAATTGGATCGCAAATTGATTTTGGTCAATAAATTTTCGGAGAAATACAACAGCTTCGTCCAAGGAAGCACCACGCTGTCCGAAAGGAATGTTTGATTTCAACTTTATTTTATCGACCAGAGTGAAAAGAATAACTGGGAAATTTTTGCTTATAGATAGTTTCCTAAACTGAAAAAAAAAAGAATCAAATTAAATTTCAAATTTTTCGTCTTATCTATATAAATTAAAATTAGGGATGCCCACTGCTTGTTTCTCTACAGAACATTTCGCGAAATGGTTATTAATGAAAACCTAAAAATTGTGAAATTTTTGGTTAATTCTAAGTCACTTTAGATACATGTAAATTTAAATTTCTGCTGCTTTTAACGACTCGCTCTATTTTTTGGACATTATCCTCAGGGCTGTAAGTGGTTTCAATTATAATGTAAGCTTTTATTTCCTTTAAAAATTGTTACCTGAATTAAAAAATTAAAAAATCGTATATTTCTTTTTTAAAAAGCAACAAAGAGAAAAGTGACAAGGGGAGCAAGTCGTTAAAAACCACTGGATTGGAAAATCACTACCTAGAAACCTGCCACTTTAGGAAACTAAACTAAACTTACTAAAGACACCTGGATATATTGTATTATTTATACATCATACATTTACAGGCTTATAAACCTTTGTCAAGTAGAAGAACAGATACCACAATACAGTGAAGGACAGCACGAAGATTCATCCAAGGTAACAGAAGGATTCGAACCAGCTACCTTCACTCTTTGCAAGGAGTTACACGGGTGATACAGCTTGGCCAGTTAGACCCCAAAAATTTTTAGAAGAAAGTGGCATTGTATACATAGTTTTTAAGTATTTTTAAGAAGTGGTGAAAAAAATAACTTTAGATTTACTCATCCAAAACCATGCATTATAAGCATGGTTTTTGCTGCTACTAAAAAAGATTTACCCTCTAATCTTAGCAAGTTTGCATCTCTGAAATGTCCCGCATTGGACTGATCGTTAAGACACGGTTCCCAGTAGATCACCGAAGTCAAGCATCACTGGCTGCCGTCAGTGTGCGGGTGGGTGACCACTTGGATCAGTCTGCGTTGGGACCGAGTGTGTGCGGTATTGGTCCCCGTTAAACTGTTCTCGACTTTGCGTGCAGGTCGTCGGACTACCGAAGCGGGGGTGCCACCTCCTCTACAGAGGATCAAAATTGTGATGGCATGTCTTCTTTTCATCCTCAGGGATGTTTCCCAGACCGTCGCCAATAGCCCATTGTGCAGCTCTGGTGCGACGTAAATGAACTACAACAACAACATATCTGACATATAAAAATATTTTCTCCGTTTTAGTTTAAATGATTCATTTATTATATACAATTAATGTTACTAAATATGTAGATAATCTTCATAGAAGGTCTATCCTGTCTTTCAGAAATAAAAACAAATTTTTTTTTTCTTTGGTCATAATGCTTACATCATTTTAAAGGTTAAACATTTGTCTGTTTTTCCATCTAATCCATGCTTATTTAAGTAGAATTATGTAAAACACTTTGCCTATTTTTTTTAATTAAATTATAAGATTCCGATTAAAATAATGATCGTGACCCAAACGTAACACAGTTTACTTGTTCAAAAAAATATGAAAATTGGAATAAAATTCAGCATATTTCAAGCGCTCAAAAATAATTAGGAATGGGGAAAACAAAAGTGATTTGTAACAGAAAACGTGAATTTGCGAATGAAAGAGGAAAAATGCGTGTTAAAAATAAAACTGGAAAAACCTTGTACCCTAGAGTTAAATAGAAAATAAAGGTTAAAAAACAAATCTAGAAAAACTTAAATGGCTGAGAGAGCACAGGTGAAGTGGCTAGATGAAATGAATTTCCGCGCACAATTCAGAGTTGTTGATGAACTTTAGTCGTTAACAAGGGTATCTGCTTTCATTATGAATAAAACAAGTTTTAGGGCATCTAGATGAGCTGATGTGACAGGGGTGTTAAGAATTTTGATATTATCGAAACTGAATTTATGCACAGGATTCGAACAATGTGCGGCTATAGATAATTCATCGCAATTTTAATAATGGAGTTATCTATTGTGTTCTTTCAGTCAAAATTTTAAAGCTCGTCTATTTTGTCCGATGTATCCAAGGTTACACTGGATAAGTATACATTCTCTGCTTCACTCTCGGCTACTGCGGTCTGTCTAATTTTGTTTATCACTCTTATATACTATTTTTCTTTAGAAACTAATTTTTCTTTCTTCAAATTTCTTTTGTTTCCTTCATTCACGTCTGGCGAATCTTGAAAATGGTTGCCTATTTTTGAGTGCATGAAACATTCGCTTCAATAAAATGAAGATAATATTAAAAGTTTACGTGTTTCAGGCGTTTAAAAATAAGCGCCCATTTTCAAGGCTTGCCAGACGTAAATGACTTCATGACGTAAATTTCTAAGCTCTAACAACACAGTATATTAAGTTAAAATTACAATTTTATTCAAGAAGGTATAGCGATACCTTTCATAAAATTTTTATCTCTTTTTCAGTTTTAATTGTTTGATAATTAAGAAATGTATATAGAAGAAATTGATAAATATATTATCAAAAATCAATGTATTCGTATGTATATTAATGAAATTGTATCAATTATTCAAAGAACCTACTAAAAATAAAATTAAAAAAAGCAGATGTAAAATCACACATTCTTTCAAAAACATACTTTTATAAAATTCAACATTCGTTGAATATAATGTTTTATTCAAATCTCTTTGCTAAATAACGAATAAATTTTTAAACGACTTAAAAAGAAACATCGTATTTCATAATTTAAACAAAAAAAAAAATAAACATTCGGCTATCGGCGGAAAAATATGAATGAAATTTTACACTACGCGTGGGCCGGACTAAAGAGATTTAGCCCTGACGCGTGTGTAAATCAAGTTCCCCGTAAGTTAACTGCATTTAAATATTATTCGCCCCATTTAAATATTTATATATTGTCACCAAATTATTTTTTAAAAATAATTAATTTTAATTTTACTCTGCTTTCTGGTAAAAACAGTTGAAACTTTCGATTTTGTAATAGAGAAAGTTACGTATAATTATATGGCACAAAAAATGTATGCCTCATGATTCATAATTTTTTCATCCACAATTGGGTACTTGCACTTCAAGAAGAAGAAGACCACAATACCCGCACATGTGACGTATGACTCCAGTTGATAAGCAAAATGGTGTGTTAAAGTTGAGCTAAGTTTCCCCACATGAGTCAAAATGTGATACCACCCCCTGGAACCATTAAGATTGACACTTAGTGCGTGCAAATACGATCATTAAAACGAAAATTAATTAGGGCAAAACAAAATAATTAAGTAAATAAACAATTTAAAAAGAAGTCCTTCCAGACCGGTTGCTTGGCATGTAATCCTAATTAAGGGATATCCTAATTTTAAATCCAATTAATCTGCGTAGTCAGAATTAAAATATTTTTACTTGTTTTATAACTGGCGTTGAACAGCCGATCCAATTTTAAGTTTACATCTACCAATGCTCAAATCCTTAGCCTAGTAATTTTGAACTCATTCCAAAAGACAAGGGAACTCATGGATCAAGTATTGGAAAAAATTTCAAGTCGTAGAGGACCTTTAGATGGATTTAACCTATATTTTACATGGCGAGAAAAAAAAACGAAAACCTCTCATGGTTAGCCTGACGGCAAATGAACCTATGATCCATCTACCACTGAGGATATTTTAGGCCAGTACTGTGGTCATTTCGAGCCGGGTATGGATTTCGTATCGAACAGTCATTGTTGGGATTTAAATCCAGTTCACCTCATTGGGTCGAAACTGCTCTATTCTTTGAGCCACTACGACAATTAAATGCATTTATATAAATATAAGTAATTTTCTAGAAGATTATTTATTAAACTTACTTGAACATTTTGTACTCGGAGGGGTGACATTAATTGTGCTGCATTATTTATATAGTACTGAACTGTATCCAGGAACTGATACTTGTACTTTAAAAGGAGGTTTTCTGTTGCATCTGTTACTAAAATTGAAAGAAAGATCTTAGAATATAGAATCAAACAGAATTAGTAAAAAGAATTCAAATGTTTGTTTGCAACCAAAAATTCTGGAGAAAATGTTCTAATAAGCGAATGCGAGTAGTATTCGATTTCGATTATGTTAAGGCTTGTATGAGGCTAGGTACAAAAAACGAGTGAGTCTTACAATATTTTTATTGGTAGGAAAGGCCAGGGTAGCCTGGTTGATAGGGCGTTGGGTTCTTGTCCATCCAAATATGTAACTTATGCGTAGTACTGCTCAGTTCGGTATGCTATACCAGAAAAACAACTTATGGGGGGCTGGATTCATATTAACAGATCATCCTATGTACTATGATGTAGCTCATAAGAAGCAAAGTGACAGCTGGGAGGTCGTACGTCACCTGTTGTTGGACAACTCTACATGTATGGTTATTTACGCTAATTTAGGCCATTATATTCTTTTTTTTTTCTCTCAAAATATGTTGTCAGATGTGGTTACTATAAATGTATTCTCAAAGAAGTATCTTAATTAATACTGTTAATAATAATGTAATAATTTATTCATAAAATTTTAATAATATTATAATAATAATGCAATAATTAATACAGTTTTGTTTATAAATAATACAAAAATGCAGAAAAAGCAACAATATATAAGAAAAAATAAAGCTTTTTCCCTCCTCCCTACCCTAAAAGTGGTTAGGAGATTGAAAACCCATTTCTGCTTCTGTCNCTTCTGTCCCCCCCCAAATGTTGCTTTTTCTTCAATACATAGGGATTCGCTCCAACTCTTTGGGGACTTGTTTACATTATGTTCGTCAAAGCTAGTCTTCTTTTTCTAGGTATATTCTTTGCTTGCATCGTTGAATTATTATATATTTTCAAGTATACATTACACGTGTTACCGGGAATAACCAAAATCAAGAGAATGTCCTCCGGTGAATGTCCACAATCACATAGTCGCTTTGGTGAATGTCCGAAATATTTCTTATATCCTATTTCATTGTAATCCATTCGTCGGTATTATTATATTTATACGATACTTTAATATCTGCAGAGGATAGATTAGGAAAAACATCAGTGTTTGGAGTAACGGTTAAATACATAGCAGTGGCACTTGACTTTAGACAAACATTACTGTAGGACATACCGGGCAAATGTGTACCGGGCAGTGGCACTTAATTAGACCTAGTTAACTGCTATTTTGAATATTGACTAAAGCGAATATGTTTGCCAAGAACTACAAATTTCGATCATTCACAGAAGCATACAAGACTTTTCAAATAGTAAAATATTCAGCAGTAGCAATGTTCACAAATCGCACTTGATTGTTTTGCTGATAAAAACGACAAGTTTTATGAGTACGGGATCATGAAGTTACCAGAGACATGACAGAAGGTCATGAAACAGACGGGCGGATATTTGATTGATTCAAGTCCATTTTTTGTAAAATTAAAAGTTTTATTTTACGGAATAAAAGCCGAAAATATTTTCCAACCAACCCAATATTACATTTNCCGAATCATGTCCAAATGTTAATAAAGTGTCGTGGAGATCATATTATGTACAAAAAATTTCTGAGTTTGTATAAATTAAAGTAAAATAGCATTTTCTCTTAATTTTCTGAATTTATTGAGTTTGTTTCAATTAATTTGCACAAGGGTGTATATTCTTTGCTTGCATCATTGGATTATTATATATTTTCAAGTATACATTACACATGTTACCGGGAATAACCAAAATCAAGAGAATGTCCTCCGGTGAATGTCAACAATCACATAATCGCTCTGGTGAATGTCCGAAATATTTCTTATGTCCGATTTCATTGTAATCCATTCGTCGGTATTATTATATTTATACGATACTTTAATATCTGCAGAGGATAGATTATGAGAAACATTTGGAGTACCGGTTAAATACATAGCAGTGGCACTTGACCTTAAACAAACATTACTGTAGGACATACCGGGCAGTGGCACTTAATTAGATCTAGTTAAATGCAACTGCTATTTTCAATATTGACCAAAGCGAATATGTGATTGTCAACAACCACAAATTTAGGTCATTCACAGTAGCATACAAAACTTTTTAAATGGTAAAATATTCATCAGTAGCAATGTTCACAAATCGCACTTGATTGTTTGATTGATTAAAACCAGAAGTTTTATGAGTACGGGATCATGAAGTTACCAGAGACATGACAAAAGGTCATGAAACAGACGGGCGGATATTTGATTGATTTAAGTCCATTTTTTGTAAAATTAAAAGTTTTATTTTACGGAATAAAAGCCGAAAATATTTTCCAACCAACCCAATATTACATTTTAAACTCGCATTCGAGCTTACTTACTTTTAGGGATGGTAAACGGATTTATTTATCTTTCAGAGTTGTAAGTTATTAAAAGTTTAAAGTTTAAGTTAAGCTTTTACTATTCTTAATTATCGACAAATTAATGCTTTGCTTTTTTTTGTGAGTTAGCACTGCTGTTTCAATTTGAAAAGGAGGTAGAACAAATCAAGGGTATTGAGAATTAAACATATCAAACAATGATCGGAAATGATATTGTTCCCCATTAAATC
Source organism: Parasteatoda tepidariorum (assembly GCF_043381705.1). Classification (NCBI taxonomy): domain Eukaryota; kingdom Metazoa; phylum Arthropoda; class Arachnida; order Araneae; family Theridiidae; genus Parasteatoda; species Parasteatoda tepidariorum. The sequence continues at coordinate 4,204,075 of NC_092212.1, read as the reverse complement.
ACTACTCATGTTGAATGTTTGAACTGAATGTTCGTGCCCATTTTAACCGTTATTGTCCATTAGTTCCCTTGTCTTCTGGATTGGATAAAAAATTATTAGGCTACGGTATTAAACAATAATAGTCATAAACTCAAAATTGAGCAGCTGATAATGATTTTAAAACAAAATAATTTTGAGAAATAATAACTTAAAATAAAATTAAGATAATTAATAAATTAAGATAATGTACCCCTAGCGGCATAAATCACATTTCCAGTGTCTTTTTTTTAAAATTTACAATCTTAATAACGTACTCTATTTCCTCTCCAAGTTTGTTACCGTGGCACCCAAGATTTTACTCTACATCTAAAATACTTTTAGAATTCGCAAGTTATAACAGATGATTATTTATTTCACTTACTGTAGAGGATAATGGCAAAATCCATTTTATTTTGAGTTTCAATGCAATTGCTGACATCGAAATCCCTCAGAAGAGGAGGCTTTGCCTTGAATTTAAGAAAACTGTAAGATGTAACACCTTCTCTCAGTTCACCATCCTGAAATTTTAACATTTAAACTATAAGAAAACTTATATAATAATTTTAAACATTTTAATAATGGCAATGCCTTGACTATTTTAATAATTATAATAGCCATAAATATTTTAATAATAGCAATGCTATAAATATTTTAACATAGCAATGTCATAAATACTTCAAAAATAATAATAGCCATCAATATTTTAATAATAGCAATGCCATAAATATTTTCTTAATAACAACACCGCAATAGCAATAAATAGTAGCAATCTATAAGCTGTAACACCTTCTCTCAGCTCATTACCCTGAAATTTTAACATTTACACAATAAGAAAACTTATATGATAATTTTAAGTATTCGAATAATAGCAATTATATAGAAGTATTATATTGAATAATATTATATTATTATATAATATTATATTGAATAATAGCAAGAATTTAAAATGTATCTCTTAAGAGATTTGATACTTTACTGCCCGAAATAGAATGAAAAGAACCATTGGTAACGCAAACAGATACCATGTTTCAACAACCAATCAGAATAGAGATATCCACACTCCGTAACTTGCAGCCATCTCATTGCGTTCCGAAACGATAAAATAATTCTAATAAAATTAAAATTTCAGCCCTCCCCCCACCTCGAAAAAAAAGAGGAAAGAAACACTAAGAGATATCACACTACATTAAGAGATATTAGGTTGGTTTTAACTATGCGATGCAGATCTACATCGCTATATATATATAAAAAAGAATGTCTTGCGATGAGTGTCCCGCGATAAGTGTCGGATTTTTAAGATTGGGTTCTTGCACGCGAAAATTCGATTATTCGTACAATAAGTATTCAGAGTATTTATTTATTTAATAATCTTTTGGCGCACTGCACATCCGATTTAACTATTGAATACATGAAGTAAATATAATGGATTCATTTACCAATTCTTTTTGTATAATTGAATGTTTCACTGGTACTCCAAATTCTTCTTTCTCATCGGCTGATTCGTGCCACCCATTCTGTGAAAGATTAAAAATTAATACACGATTAATAAAGGAAATCAATATAAAATAAGTAATAAGTCATTAAATTAATTTCTGAACATCACATGTTACAAAACGATTTGAAATATCCATCGCTGGAAAACGATTTTAAGTGTTCTGTTTAGGAAGCAAATTATCTTCGTAAATTTCGCACTTTGTTACAAAGTTTGACACTAGATGACGCTGCTCTCTTGAAAAAATATGAAAAGTGTTTTCTTTTGGGCTTGTTGTCAGACTATTCCAAATGAAACATTTTGACGGTAATTAGTTATTTTTGTTTAAAGATTGCACCACGCTGTTGGTACCAGAAAAAGATCGTTTTTCTGGCAGCAACAAAAAGAAAAGAAAAAAAAGAGTACGATTGTGCCCATTATCGTCTAACAAAGGATGAAAAGATTCTGAAAGCTTAGCGTGATACAATTTCTTTTTAAATCGTTGGTGAATTTCGTTATTATTTTTAAAACGCTTGATACTTAGAGGAGAATAAATTCTCTAGTATCGTTAGTAGAGTTCCGCAAACCTTCTATTTTTATTTCTCTTCATTTTATAAATTTAACATTCCTAATTATTAATTTGGAGCTACTACATTTTAGCAACTAAAAATTGCTGTAAAACAGATCATTGTAATTTTTGTACACTTTTTGAGAGTACATTAAACAATGTTTTAGGAATACTTTTCATTAAATAATATTTTGGATCTTAGGTACAAATGAGATGGGATAAAGTGTTAGAATACTGTCAAGCAAAAGTAAAGCTTTAAAAATAAACCTAAAATTGTTATTATACACAGAAACGTCTATTTTCATTCTACATAGACATTGGTCTACTAGAAATATCTTTGATAAATGAAACTATGAAGAAACTTGAAGTTTTTTTTTCCTTTTCTTTTTTAGTTTAGGCCATTTTAAAATGTGCAGTAGAATATCAAGCGATGTAAATTCACACAAAAAAAAGATCAAAACACAGTTCGTTGAAGCAAACTTACTGTTGAAATATAAGTTTCTTTCACAAATGTTGCATTAAAATTCTTATCGAAGTATAAACCAGCCCATACATCACATTCAATGTCTCTTGTAAAATCCTGTTAAAAAATAATAAAATTAAAACAAAAGATAGTTAACAGTAGTAAACTTACAGGGGTTGGACAAATTTATTGAGACACTTCTATACAAATTCTATGTAAATTCTATTTCATATGGCAAAACTGTTGGCACAATTTACAAGATCGTGCTTGAAGCTTTAAGAAAAGATGTCGTTTTCAATCGATGGAAAATTTACATCGACCAAAATGCTCATAAGATGTTAATAGCTTTTTTCCTTTTTCAATATCACTGCAAGGTGGCTCAGGGATAGAGCGTTCGGTACCCAATGATGTGACCCGGTTTCGATCCCAGCCATGTCTGGTTGACACAAATTCCGCACCCGACTCGCCCCGATCACGGGACCGACGTATAGTTATTCTCATTGGTAGACTGATCATGGGTTGGTCCCTTTGCCGTCAGGCTAACCATGGGAGGTTTTCGTGGTTTCTCTCTCTATGTTACACAAATACGGTAGCATCCATTAAAAAAGTTCTCCACGAAGGCAAATTTCTCCCAATGCATCATCCAGGAGTTCCCTTGCCTTCTAGGTTGGGTTCAAAATCACAAAGCTAGGGAGTTGAACATTGGTAGTCGTGCACTTAGGATTGGGCCGGCTGTTCAACGACGGTTATAAAATAATACAAAATATCACTATGAATAAAAATGCATTATCTTATATTGCAATCCTAGAGAGTGATTTTTGACAATTCATGGTATTAAAACTAGAAAAAAAATTATTTACTTTTGGTGTTTAATTTTGCATGGGATAAACGTTATGACATGAGATGTTATGGCTTTGCATGGGAAATGGGATAAACAGTTCTAGAAAACATCGATCATGTTCTTTCAAAATTGGGCCAACAGTTTTGCAATGTAAAATATTCCAAAAACATTTGAAACTAAAAGAAAAATGTTTGACATAAAGTTAGCGTAGAAGTGTTTCCTTATTTTTGTATTATCTCTGTAGTTATCAGCAATATTTAATTTTTATTATTTTGAAAAAGTAAAATAGGTAAAATATTACTTTGTTTGCTTGTCAAACTGTAAATTCTGCATTCTGATCTATTACAAAATCTTCAAACATCGAAAGATAGTATGTTAGCTTTAATATTTATTTATGTTAAATACATTTCCTGCATATATTTTCCGAATATGTTGTTCTATATTCGATGGGTCTGATATTGATTTTTTCATTCAATATCTCTATATAACTAGTTGTCTGCGTCAACCACTTCAAAGCTCTGAATTCGTTTCCGATGCATCCGGCAGCATTACTCTGAATCCCCGATTTTAGTATTTTTGGAGCAATTTAGAGGGATCGTTATAATTCTCGGACTCTATGCGGTAGCCTGTTGGTCCACTTACGCAAATTCCCTATTTCGCATTTCTATATAGTCATCAAAATGCATGAACTCACTTTTTAGTAGAAAAATAGCACACGAGCCTGAATCGGCTATGCTGCTCCAAACACATGTTGGTAATTGGTAAAAACGTGAAATTTATTCCATAAATAACAAATCATCTGAATTTGAGATATTTATATTAGTTAATATGTGTTACTCAGAATTACTGTGAATTAGGCTAATTATCCTGATCAATTAACCCTGCACAGTTAATCCTGATTAATTAACCAGATCATCAATAGTGTGATTTGGTTACTGGGACCTGATCGGCAAAGGGTCCCTTATACTATCCATCATGTACTTCTTTTATCTTTTTGGTGTAGCTTTGATGTCAACTACCTTTTTGGTTGCTGATTAAAGAATCACTCAGAAACATGAAAAAAAAATTTTTTTTTCATTTTTTAATAAATAGTGATCTGAATTTGAGTCATCGAACTCGGCAAAAACATGTTACTCAGCATTACCGTTAATTAGGTTTATTATCATAATAAAAATTTTACGATAATTACAGACATTGAAATGAAAATTTTTTTGGGAGGGGGGGGGTTATTCTATTTATTTCATAAAGAACGTATGCTTCAAATTTTAGCTTTCCAATTTCCCGAGAAATGGAAAAGACTCTCACTTTTGACGAATCAGCAATCCTTGAGCTATATTTCGTTAATTTTGAATCATATCTTTACGAAATCACGTGATATGTGGCGAAACGCGAATTCTCAAATCGCTGTGCATTGATATTGGTAACTAGAATGAAGATTAGATGATTGAAACTAAAATGACAAAGTATGCTAAGGAGAACATTTGGATCTGGACAGAAGATTCCTGGTTCAAATCCCGCTTCTATCCGTCTTTGTGTTGTTGGGGTGACAAGTGATCCGTCTCCTGTTGCCCCCGAAAAAGTGATCAACAATAAACAACACGAACAACACCACACCATAGACACCAAAAGATGTCAAAAAAATATATTCAAGTAATATTTCCTTACTTTTGAACAAATTCATTTTCTTGAAGAATTAATGATAATTTTTTCGTCACTTTGACAAAACGTTCACTCGGAACTTATACTAGAAAACGGTTTCGTCAAAAACAAGGAAAGTTTCATGAAATTTAAGCATTCATTTTTTACAGTGTGCAGTTTATATATCTATACAAACTTATATGTATTTTCTTTACATAATAATTTTCGTTTTTACATCGTTTTGTATTATTATATATTTTCATCTTATGCATACAATTTCCAAAATGAAAAGAGTGTACTTTCTGAAATGCTTTATCAGATTTGACTTTTCTGTTAAATCTTTATTTTGAAGAGCATTTTAACACTCATATCTCTTTACTAAGCTTCATTCCTGGTTTGATTTTAAATTATTTTTTTTTGCGTACTTTTTATAGCGAAATACATTTTATATCAGAATAATCAAATATACATATTCATACCGAATTATATTCGATTTTTGTGAAAAGGAATAATCGACTATTTTTAAAGCATAAAAACCGAAACCTCGACAGTTCCTATTTTTTCTCAATGTAGGAGAGAGAAAAAAATGTGTTACTTAAAAGACTGGCTGATAAGACGTGACAGTTATGACTGTTAGTTTCATCATTGAACCACGTGCTTTTATACTCAGATATATTGTGAGGCATGTGTGTTGCTTTCTTACCACGAGTCTTTATAATGATGAAAATATGTATCATTTCTAGAATCTCAGACACGTGTGATAGCTTTATTTGCATTTGTCATGTTTTTTTTTTATGGAGTTTTATATTTTTTTAAAGAGAAAAAACTTTTGTATTGTTTCTTTTATCTATTTGTTTAAATTAATTATTTTAATAATATTGCTTATTTTAATTATATTCATTAGTTTAACTATATTCATTAGTTTAATTATACCAATTAGTTTAATTACATTCATTAGTTTAATTATTTATTTTAATTACATTAATTATATTAATTATTTTAGTTATTTATTTTAATTATATTAGTTATTTATTTTTATTATGCTAATTATTTTTTTTATTTTTGCCGTTTTGTAAACAGAGTAATTTTTTAAGATTTGAAAAGGCTGGCAAAGCAAAATAACTTGAAAAGGAAAACAATAGTTCCTTTACGCAAGGAAATGAAACATTTTAATTTAAAGTAATGACATGCAATTTGTATCAAAAATTTAATAAAGGTGACATTTCTTATGTCATAGATATCTCACTCGCTTATGGCCGGCGTTGCAGAGCCGACCCAATCTTTAGTTTACGACTACCAATGTTCAACTGCGTATTAGTTAATTTGAAACCAATCTAGAAGACAATGGAGCTCCTGGATCAAGTATTGAGAGAAATTTGCCTTCTTGGGGAACTTTTGGATCCAACTAACCCGCATTTGCATTACCACGAAAACCTCCCATGGTTTGCCCGACGGCAAGAGGACTCTAACCCATGATCCGTCTACCACTGAGGATATTTTACGTGTGACTCGTGAGACCTGGGGATAGAATTCGTATTCTCTAGCAACCACTGGGATTCGAACCTGATTTACTCAATCTCCTAAGCCTAAGCTTCCGCCTCTCACACCCTAATTAGCTCTGAAACAAAAATTTGAGCACATTTCAAAATTACAGTATGTTGTTAAGGTGAGCTAGATAATTCAGTCGTAAAACTCAAAACGCCGCAGAATGGGAAGATTAAAGGATCATAATGTCTTGAAAGACACTAGGAAACAAATTTTTATTCATGTATACAAGAACTTGATCTTACCCAATTCGGATAGGGTGATTTCAAATCTGAATCTCAGATACATATGGGTTTAAGAAAGATTTTGTTCGAAAAGTTACGGTTATTTTTTTTTTTTCAAAAAAGGTATTTTTAGTTCATTTTATTTTAGCGTAAATGTAAAAGTTTATAAAGAACGTATAGGCTTATGTACAGTGCGCAAAAAATAATTAAAAAAAATAAAAAATAAATAAAAACTGATTGGACTCAATAACTTTGATTTTCACGTTGTAGAACTGAAATTTAATGGCTCGAGGGAGTAACATCGAATATGCTAATTAATAAGTGCAGACGATAGCCTTTTTCTTATCGGATCCAAGAAGTATTACATATAGCGTAAATATTTTACAATAAAAAACGGACCACCCTGAATAACGTTCGATCTAATGCGTGGATCTTCACAGAATCCTAGACTCTAACTTAATGGTTTGAGGGGATGATCTCAAATATGCTAAATAATAACTGCAGATGATATTTTAAGTTATTGAATCAGACACAAAAACTTTATTTCTCAGACTTTATTTCATCGGATTCGGATTTCCCAAAATAAAGGGGGTAGTCGCAATTTGAGAAATATGGTCTCAATAGTTGGGTCAGGAGAGCGCATCCAAAGTTTGAAACCTCGAAATGTTAATTTTACTTTTGGCTTACTTCACTATATCTCCAGAACTTTCAGGCGAATTGAAAAATTTTTGCACGCAAGTATAAAATTCATTTATCCAAAGATAATCCCATGCAAAAAATAATTTTTCAGTCAATATTTACTACTTTTTATTATTTTATTTATGTGTGAATTATGTATTTTGAATTGTAAGGTATACGATTTTTTTTTAAATCATTTAAAATAATGTATTTTAATATAGCAAAAATTGAGCAAAATCAGTGGAATAGTTCTTGAGAAATAAAGTTTTATGTATTCGACTTTTTTTGACCTTGAAGGATTTAAAGTGCACTTTTTCTGCAAAGATTGGTGACTCCTGATTCAGAATAAACAGAAGAACTACTGTCTGGAGGGAAGAAAATTATGAAGAGGTGGCAGTTCTTTCATGTCATTGACAATAATTACATTTTAATTTTAGGATACAGCGTTTTTACTTCGAGATAGATTTTCATATATATTCAGAAAATACTTTCTCATAGCAAAAAATACGTGAAAATGATGACATTTCATTAATGGATCTTGCACTTGTTATATGGGAATTGGGTACTTGCATTTCAAGAAGAAGACAACTTATACCCACACATGTGACCAATGACGTCAGGGCCGAGTTGATCGTCTATAAACAAAATGGTGTGTTAAAGTAGAGTTAAATTTCCCCACTCAAGTTAGAATGTTACTTAACATACAATTAATTAAACACAGTGGCGTATCACTCATCAAATTTGTTGAAATAGAATCCTTTTTCGTTTACTTCTTTTACTTAACTTATTTGTTTTTGTATTTAATTGTAACCGTGATATATTTTTATTTTGTGTATCTGGCAACATCGATGCATAATTAGTTTGTTTATGTTACACATGAAAAATTGAAATCTTTGTGAAAGAATCTTTGTAAACGATAACAGAACGTGTTATTTAAGGGATTTGATACATGACGGGCTAGGTTTACTCGAAATAAAATGGAAAGAACAGTTGCTAACGTAAACAGATGCCACATATCAGCAGCCAATCAAAATAGATATGCCCACACTACGTCACTTACAGGTATCCCATAGAAACCCAGTTGATTTGGCTGAAATTTTGATATGTTGTAGTCAAAATCCTCCTCGTCAAAAGTTCTCATTCACCCAATGTTCCAAAATGAGCAAATATTGAAATTGCGAATTACGAAATCTGTTTTTGAAGGCTCCGTCTTCATATGAAATATTTTTTATTTTTTTGCAAATAATATGATATTTTCATAACTGCTGTGAGTTTGTAACAGTTATTCATGCCTGTTAGGTCAATTTAACCAATCTAAAGCCGGCGGTGTCTATGCTTACTTTGAAAATGCCGCAGAAGGTCAATATAGAGAAAATGCACAATTTTGTGAAGATGAAAAGCATTTGTGGTTTAAATTTTTAATATTTAAAAACTTACTCCAATGCAGTATTATCTGGGTTAAAAAAAATTTGCAAATATTGAAAATAAGGCAGTAATTTTGATAATTTTCATGTAGTTGTGAAAATGTCGCCAGATTGGCGACTTTTAAAACATTGAAATTATTCGTCTGTTCTAAAGCCCAGATAATTCTTCACGGCAAAATAATATCTATATATAGTTTAAAATCAAGCTGCTTCAAGTATTAAGCACGTAAACTTCTGCTTTTTTTTATTTTCCTTGCGGACAGAGCTTCGAAAAAACATTTTAAAACCTACATGGCATGAAAATTTAACACTTCGTGTCTCAAATTCTGTAAATGTTTTTGTCATTGAACCCCGGTGAGGACTTTTGATCAGAGTATTTCAACTACAACATATCAAGAGTGCACCCAAATCGACTGGGGCACAATCCCCAATTAAAATAACAGGGTAGTTTGATTTTCAATTTTTCCCCGGCCGGAACAACCCTGATAAAATACATAATTCATGAAAGAACTGGTAGTTAAAAGAAGTGCATACATTTCCTTTATATTCCATTTTGTCAGTCTCCATCTGGAATATGTGTTCTGGTGTTGCCAAATTTATGTAAAGATTACCCTCCTCGTTAGCTTCCATGTAATCAGCGTGCCTGATGGGTCGGATGAAACATCTTCCCGTTGCTATGTTGGAAGTATACAGTATACCTAAAATGTGTAACAACCTAACTTAGAAAGAATGTTAAATATTTAATAATTATTTATCATTAATTAACACTACGGTATAATCTGTGGATGAACATCCATCTTACAGTAAGGCTGAAAGAAAAATGGAAAAGAGAGAGAGAGAAAAAAAAACGGGTGTTAAACTATATAATATTTAACTGTTTTTCGTGAAGAGAGAAAAAAAGAAGCTTTGTCTATTCTTTATAATAAACATTTCATCACTGTCTATTTTCACTGTCTCATCACTGTCAGCAGAGATCGTGGGTAACTAAAAATGTAAGAAGTGGTAAAAAATCAATTTATTTTTATTTTTTTTGTAATCTATTTAAATATTGAATCAAAACTACAACTATGACACATACAAATTATAAGGAAGAAGAAAACATTCCGGGAAACGCAAATGCACCAATTTCGGATTGCCCGACTTGAGTTCGCGCAAGATAAAAATCAGTACTTTCATTCCGTGAAGCCCGATCTAAGTTCATCCAATGCATTAATATGTTATTTACCATTCTCCCAACAGATGGCACTACCTGTTTTTAAATTTTCCAGCCAAAAGTTCTCAGTTTCGCGCCATCTGTCGTGTTTTTTTGTCATTTATACAATTCAAAGAAATCTGAGGGCATGGGATTCATGACAGTTAATATTCGCCATCGCAACGCTCAAATACGCCATCTGGGAAGAAGACCGTTTCCGTGTCCTGACCATCTTCTCTTCTCAGTTGTATAGAAATGTACTGTGATATCTTCCCTTTTCTTAATGTTTTTCGTATTACCGGCCAGGTAGCCGAGCAGTTAGCGTGCCTATTTGCGAAGCCAATGACTGTGGGTTCGATTCCCGCTCAGGGCATGGATGTTTCTCTCTCTGTGTGTTTTCCGCTGTGGTTTATGATATGTGAATGTGACCCACTCTATGGACGGGTTTGTGTGGCGTGGGTAATGTTGCTCGCCTCCGTCACTTTGGTCACAAGCTGCTCATTAGCCAAGCAAAATGTGCGACACATGGTGAAAAACGATAAGGTCAGTGACTGGGGCCGGGATAGCCTGGTCGGTAGGGCGCTGGGCCCATATCCAAGAGGTCGTGGGTTCGATCCTCGCCGGCCGAAGACTCCCCGTGTAGTAAATGGTGACTGATGCACGTTAAATCTGTCGAGTCTCAAAGTCCTCCATGTTCCCACAACAAATCAATACCTCTGGGGGTACTGATCCAGGAGTTTCCTTGTCTTCTGGATTGGTTCAAAATTACAAGGCTACGGAGTTGAACGTAAGTAGTCGTAAACCCATGAAATTGGGTCGACTGTTCAACGACGGTTATAAAATAAAATATAAAAGGTCAGTGACTGCCGTTAAAAAAAAAAAAAAATATTTTTCGAGTTTATTTGTCAATTTTTTTAAAAAAATCCATGACGCTTTTTTTGAACTATGTTCAATGTAGTTATCAGTTTTATATAGTTTTCTAACTTAAAAGTTTCGAATCTATTTAAAAATCATGACAGTAACTAATGCACTTCCTTCTCCTCTGATTAAATTTTAAAAATCTTATAAAATTAAGGGACAAATTCATTAGAATCTATAGTTCGTTCACCAGGGCACTTAGCTCCACTTCCTCGGTTGAAGAGTTCATTTCCGCTCGGAGTAAGGGAAAAAATGTCTCCGCGCCCGAAATCGATACAACCCTTAATGCGAACAGTGAATTCTTTTTTAGTCACTTACTTCAACAAAATGTCTGAAATAGGACAAACTATTCACTCAAAAGAAAGAAATCTCATCAAATTCATGAAATATTTAATGTTAATTAATTCGCATTAAGGTAGCGATGTAAACATTTTAGTCATACGATCGCTAAATAGCATTCTTGTTCAGGATTGTTCACATCCTTCTCCGAAAAATAGCGAAATAGCATCGTCGGATACCACGTGATGAATGCGGAGCCAAGTGCCAACTCCTGGTGAACGAGCTATACATGCTAATAGTGAAAGCTATACATTCTAATGCTAATGGTTGCCATAGGTAGAGAATTCTGCTCTACGACACCTGTACCCCATTTTGATTGCTAATAAATAATATCGCTGAATTAGTTTATTAAATTTATCTTAAAAATTACGTCATTTGATTCATTTTGTTTAATTTGAGCAAAAATATTGTGATCTATTAACATTTCCAATATATGTGAAAACATTGAGTATTGCATTTATTTATGGTTTGAAATTTTATTTTTTAAAAAAGAATCTATTTCTAGCTTTTTGATGACAATAACGAACAATGTTAAGGAAAATATTTCTTTTTTTCCATTTTTGGCACTTTTTTGTCAAATATATTTCGCAGGCAGAAGATTAATATTTGTTGGGTTTTACTTCTCAACGATGTGATTCGAAAATTTTTAAAATGTTTATAGTTTTAAATAGTAATTAATTTTTTTAACAAATTACTATTGACCTCAATATTTAAGCCACGCATGTTAAAAAATAATGCATTAAATTATAGAGTGGTTACCAAAGAAATGTATAATATTTTTTCATAACGTATGTATTTTTTGCTAGGTAATAAAAAGAAATTGTACGGAGATGTCAATTAAAAAAATAACAATTTCTGAAAATGAACTTTTATTTCCTTAAAATAGAAATATTTCTGTATATTTTTTGAGTGTTAATTTACAGAAAGACACAAAATAAAATCACTAACATTTGAAAGAAAAGAAAAGTTAAATTATCTTAGTGAATGAGTTCGGAAACCTTGAAAGAATCTAAGAGCGATGAACGGTAAATTATTTACATACTTTAAAAGCAGGTGTAACCTTGGTATCGTAAATGAGATTTTTAGTCATTTTTCTCTTAAATAGAATCCGCGTCATTTCTCTTAAAGTGGATATTTATTTCAGCGCTAATTGTGTTTTCTGAAAATAGAGATAACGGAAGGAAAGTTGCAATGAAGACTAATAAAAATCTATATTTCGAGATATTAAGTATCTAAATATAGATAAAATTGAATATTAAAAATATTCTGTAGCTATATTTTCTCAATTATTTTTAATATCCTCAAATATTTCTCAAATATTCTATAATAACCCGTTATAATAAGTTTGGATCTCAGTCAAATTTTAGGAAATTTTAACGATTAAAATTTTTTATTTTCTGCAACTTAATACCGAAAATAATGTGTGTTATTTGCATACCGATTATTGCCTAGCTGTCTACATTTGGACTGAATATTGCCTAGCTGTCTACATTTGGTTCTGAGAAAAAATTTCATAAATGTTAGTGGAGAAACAATTTTATTGCTTTTAGTACTGAGAATTTTTTTAAAATTTACCTAAAAGCTGAAATTTGTTTAAAATAACTCTAAGGCAAGACTCCATCTCTTACGGGTTCTTCATAGTTTGAAAAAAAAAATTCTTAGTAGTAGGCCTATAATTAATATTATAATTTATATATTATAATTGCTGAAATTACAAAATCAAATTAAAACCTATAAAGTCCTCAACAACCTCGTAAAACATTTGTCACCACTTTTCAACTTTTTTCTGATATTGAGCAGTATATTAAAGTAATTTTGTCCACAACGGCATATATTTAATTCAAGCAAGCATGTAAAAAGTAACTTGTTGAATTATCTCATAGTAAAACAGAATTCTGGAAATATTATGTTGAATAAAATATTTGCTTTATATAGAAAAGTTGTGTTTTGAATTCTCTATCACTTTCTTAAAATAATACGCACATACAACCTAAATTTATATGACCACCGTAACAATATTGGAATTTTATTTTCAGTAGGCTAAACGTTAAAGTGGTAGCTAAAATGAGGTTATAGCTCACTTAGCTAATACATTAACTACTTATTACACTTGTGAATTTCATTAAACTTTTCTGGCATAAAATGCAGCAAGAGGGCCGGCCTTTCATACAAAATAAACAGTTCTTTAAGCAAACTTGAAGAAATTTTGTAAAATTAACTTAAACAATAGAAAAACCACAACATTAATTAAACAAAAATACACAATTAAATTACTATTTTACTTTTTGAAGTGGTAGCTAAAACGAAGTTATATCTTACTTAGCGAACATTAACTATTTATAACTCGTGGGAATCCTATTAAATTTTCAGTTAGAAAAAGTGAAGCAAAAGGTTTTTTAAACAAAATGAACTCTTCTTTATACAAACCTTAAAATTAACTTTTAACGGGTAAAAAAAAACCTATTAATGCATTAATAAAACAGAAATAAATAATAATTTGTGAAATGACTTAATTTTAACATAATATATCTCTAGTTCTTAAAAGCAATATACAAAAGAATTATAAATATGATTTATTTAAAAAAAAGTGCTTTGCATTGCAAAACACGTGAATCGTAATGAGTCAATGCTTTTCTCACATGACATCAAACTGCTTGTTCTTGGAAGCAAAATATCCGAGAAGTTTCGTAAATACAATGACGAAACTGCAAAGGTGGTGGTTCATTATATCATCATCCTCTGGCATTTCGCCACAAATTGTTGCGACGCAACAAAGCTCTAGAAAACCTTTTGTTTGAGATTTCATAAGTAATACACCTTTAAATCTACTGTAAGTTTTCGAATATGTCATTTAAATGAAAGCTAATTAAAATCGGATGCTTTTTTTAACCCTACGTTAAAGGAGGAAAGTTTCTGTGATGTTTTAAAAAACAATTTGAATGGAAAACTGCAGCATTTTTTTCAAAAAAATTTTTTTTTACATATATATACATAAATAACACAGTGAAGACTAAAATGATTAAAAAAAGAGGAAAAAAAAGAAGAAAAATTTATGTTTTATTTACTTCACATAAGCTGGAAGTATATAAAACTCATAAAATAGGTTAGCAATGTAGAGAAAACATGGGGGGGGGGGAAATGAGATAAAGATTTATGAAAAAAAGAAGAAAAATAACTAAGAATAATTTTTAAAAAATTTAAATTTTTTTGCATATTTTTACTCAAAAAAAATCTCGAAGTCGAAAGCAAAATAAAGAAAAGATATAATCTAGTTATCAGGTCACACGATTATATCCTCAAAAAAGAGTGCCTTCTAGTGTTGCATTCACATAGTCAAAGCAATATATATCAATACAATATAATAAAATATTCAATCCAATAATTCAATCAATCAATTTAATAATTCATAAATCTTTATTGTATTTTTCGCATGTTTTCTCAATATTTTTAACTACATTTTAACCATTTTATATCTATCATTGAAAAGTGGTAATTCCAGGGCTCGAAAAACAGCCCATCCGCCCGTCCTCGACGGTCAAAATTCTCCGCGGACAACGAATTTCTCGAATCCGACGTCCGCGCGGATGGCCATTTTCCCGTTAATGTTCGTGATACATTTTCAATTTTTGTTATCGTACAAGAGTCTTGTAAGTTACAAAGCAGCAAAATGACCCACAATACAGCAACATACTGCGCATATATTGATGTTTCCTCTGTCTGGGAGTACAGCAGCGGTTGAAAGGGGCTTTGCAGCAATAAATTTACAAAAAGAAAACACAATACGTACTGGTCTTAAACAAGAAGCTTTAAAAACAATTATGAACATCTACCTAAATGAAAAAACCCTTTCAGATTTCTGTGCAGAAACCTCTGTAAATCATTGGCTTGATTGTGGAACTGGCAAACGTCATATTTGATTCATTTAAAAAACGCAGTACCCTCGGATAACTTGACATTCCAGATAACTTGACCCTTGTCATTTAAATTATTTCGTAAAAGAAATACAAGGTTACTATTACTAACCTAGTATTTCTTTTATTACTATATAATGTAATCCTAGTAACGACTAATTTATTGTGCAATTTATATAAATGTTTGTAATAAATAGGAGAAAATTATATTTTTATTTATTTAAAAGCGACGGGTTAGTTTCAACGGAGGACGGGTGCATTGTTGGACAAGCCGTCCTCGGGGACGGGTAAAATTTCTGAGTTTTTTCGAGCCCTGGGTAATTCATAACAATAATATAAAAATTACATTTTCTTATTTTAGCAACCATTTTAGTTTTTTTTTTAAAATTTTCAATAAGTTAAATTCAATAAACAATGTGTTTTTGTCTGAAGAAAATATCATATTTGCTGCAAATATAGTTGGATGATGCTCTATACATCGTCCTATCACTTGATCTGTTTAATAGTCCCAAACTACTGGGAAGAATTTTGTCACACGCTGGCAAGGGATGGTCAGCGAAAGTATCAATTAATAATTTAGGTAATGTTAAAAATTAGTAATATATTAAGTATTCATTTAGATTCGTTTTGTTAGGTTTACATAAATAATAATTTATGAAGTATGAAAAAGTTAGTAATGCATTAAGTATATATTTAGATTCTTTTTGTTAATTTGTCTTAAGTAATAATTTAAGAAGTCTTAGAAAATAAGTAATGCATTAAGTATTTATTTAGATTCATTTTATTAACTTTCCTTAAGTAATAAATTAAGAAGTGTTAGAAAATAAGTAATGCATTAAGTATTTATTTAGATTCAGTTTTTAAGGTTGTCTTAAGTAATCATTTAAGCAGTATTGAATACTTAGCTTAACGCTAAGTATTTATTTTGAATAATTATTTATTATTTTTGTAAAGATAAAAACTTAGTTAGGATTTAATTATTTCGATTTATTTTTGGTCCTTTCTAAAGTGGCTGCAGAAAATTTAAACAATAAAACAATGCTAGGGTGCTTCATACTGTCATATCAGCTATTGGTGGCGGTGCATATATTGAAACTCTATTTATGGCTTGAATGGTGCGTGAAAATAATAGTACAGAACTTAATGAAGCAATGGGATGAGAAAAAATCTCATTTCCTCAAAACATAAAAAAAAATAAAACACAACAATTCGACCATTATTTTATCTTTAATTTAACTTAAGAAATTTATACTGTCATGGGCGAATCCATTTTGAATAAAATAGAAATTCCAGTCTGTCTCCCCACATGAATCGACGGAGCGTTTCTCACTTCTTTTGCAAATGAACTAAAACTACCAAGCTTCCAAAAAGGAAAACAAGTTTCTCGGAATCGGTTTTATTTTTCTCACTAAGCAATTGGTTCCGAAATTATTTTTTTTGAGCTACAGAACCCTAAATAATCAATCGCTATTCGGCGACTTCTTTTTCTGATTTAATTAAAAAAAATTAGGCTAAGGTAACTGCGTACAACCTATAAGAGACTATTTTATTTTTAAGATATTTAATTAGAGGAATGAAGATTTTCATTGTTTTATCATTAACAATTTTATATTAGGTTTTATGTCCGACAATTAATTTGTAATACTTGTGCTGTATCTAGTATAGTTATGAATTTATTTTAGTGCATAGGCATAGCCTGAAGATGAATAAAATAAGCCCAATCAAGAATCACTTCTAAATGATAATAGGGAGGTTTCACACTTATACGTTAGGTTCCGTATGCACCCGTACGTCAGACTGAAGTAACTGCGCAACCTCACGTTTATTTTAGATGCTACGTATCTTTACGTTTTGTTGGCATGATTTACGCTACAAAGACAAAGCTACACGAACGCTATTTATAGCTGTTCAATCTTGTTTTCAGTTCAAGCCTAACTTCGAATGAAAAACAGGGAAATGGAATGCGAATTCGAAGAAATGGTATTGATGACATTTAGAAATGATTTGTGTGATCTTACAACTATTGGTTCATTCAATAAAAAAATTAGTTTATTGGTTTTTATTGGTCATCATGGTTGTCTAATGGCACTAGTTCCATAAGAAACTAAATATATTTTCACTATTTTAAAATTATGAATTAAATTTATTTTAATTATACGATTTAGTTAAAAAAAAACTTAAATAATCAATAGAAGTTCAATAATATTTTTTTAAATATTATTATTAATAATAATAATAATCTGCATTTTTATAACTGAATTCATTAAAATCCGTAATCTACCAAATTTTTCTGCTCACGGATCGGCAGTTTCACGTAGAACAAAGCATCTTGAATCTTATGCCACAGCTTTAAAGAGATTGTCTAACATCCATTGTGAATGATTTGTTTTGATTTCATGGCCAATGCTAAAATGATATTCCACTAAATGAGCGTTTTTAATTGAAGGAGTTTTTCAAAATCTCTTATTTTCACTTACGTAAGTTTGATATTTTTTCAAGGGCTCATGCGCACTTCACCGGAACTGACATATGCGCAATTACTGGAAATGTTACGTACGGGAATGACGGAAGCTAACGGAAATTCGAAAAATCTAATTAATAACTCCGTTATTTTTAGAAAAATATTTAATTGAAATTATTGCAACAAAAGAAATTTCAAAACGCTTTTTCTAACAGCAATATTATGAATGAATTATGAAACGAATATGCGCTTGTGAAAAATTCTATTGGTATTTCGCTTCAAATAAAAATAACCAAATTAAACCAAGTACGTTTCTCTGTTAACCATTCTAAACGTTTATTTTGAAGTTATACTTCTTATGCGACTTCCAACAACGTTAAACGTTTAACGCTACATTTTTATTGGCCGGGAAATCACGTGGTAGCATCCAGTTTTCCCTCATTCATTTCCATATTGTTTTGGTTCTCACTAGCATAAAAATAATATTTTTTATTA
>NC_092212.1:4183139-4184182 GCF_043381705.1 Parasteatoda tepidariorum | reverse complement strand
AAAAATTATTGAGGAATTTTTCTTCAAATGTTTGGCGTGTTCTGTTCCTGAAAGATTTACTAATATTCTGGAGATTTTTTTCAAGTTCTTCGGCCTTTTCCTTAGGGAAATTTTGTTTCTTATTTGCTGCTAAAAAATGGCGTCTGATTCTGTTAATGATTTCGATGGAACTAAATGAAAACGTGATAAATTAATGTCTGATATTTACAGGCTCCCGCTAGATAGCGTACTCGAGCGTTGCGATCGCGAATACCTTTATGACTTATGTCAATTTTATGCTGATGACAACTAAATCAATATGAAAATTAATGTGGGAAAATTGGATCCTACCATGTGATTTTCTGGACAATAAAAATGCACCATCAACAACAACCATCAAAAGAGACACCATCCTTAGGTTTTTATAAGTAGTTAGATCATAAAAAAACATTCGAATGCAAGAATTGCAATTTACTTTATCTCTTTCTTAAAATATGTAAATAAAGTCTTCCGGAAAACTTAGAGGGAACAGCAAAAATGAAATTTGTAATGTTACTCTAACATTGATGAAACATTGTTATTACTGAACTGTATCGTTTACTTCAATTTCGAAAACTATTTCATTCAATGACTTACCTTCAGAAAAGTCATAAATAGTTCGTACTGGTGACATTGTTTCAAACGCTGATTTAATGTCAGTGTCCACAGGTCCCGGAGTGAAATCTCTTCTAGCAAGTTTCTTTTCTTGATAATAAACTATCTGCAGAAATGAAAACATTAGAATCAAAAGAGTTGTTCGGAGGAACTGAGCCACTACGGCTCTCATTCTTCAAATTAAATATTTTCAAAATAATTAGTACAGTACAGAACCCGTTATCCGGAAATCAGAAAACCGGAAAACCAAAAAACCGGAACGAAATTCGATAAATTTTCCCGCAATTTTTTTAAAAAAAAATAATTTTTTTCCTCATAGGATTTTAGGATTTTTCTTTCTTTTTTGAAAGATGTTTACCTTACCATCATTTTGGAAATAATCATTATACAATTAATTATTCGTTTTTTCT
>NC_092212.1:4164906-4183131 GCF_043381705.1 Parasteatoda tepidariorum | reverse complement strand
ATAGTTCGAAAGCCTACTTTAACAATAGAAAAAACGGCTTTTTGTAGCGATTCAGAAAACCGGAAAAATCAGTTATCCGGAATAGCGATAGTCCTGCTCGTTCCGGATAATCGGTTCTCTACTGTAGTTCTTTTTTTATTTTCATTTCAGTACATTTACAGCCACTAATAAACCTTATTTATGAAGTTCACCAAAAGAAGCTCGATCGCTTAGGGGGGGGGGCGGATTTCTTAACTGCTGCGGTTTGAAGGTTTATGTATTTTAAACAAAGACTTACATTTTCAAAGGAAGTGATTTCAGATGTGGCTGCTTTTCCTAATATGTCAGTACTCAGTACTGTTCTTTGGACTCTAGTTGAGAATGCTGTGGGGAATCTAGGCATATCCTTTATTCCTCTATAGCCTTCGCAATACAGATAAGAAGGAATCTAAAATAACAATGAGTTTAATCAGAAATTAAAGTACTAAAATATTTCTTACACTTTATGGTGATTTTTCGAATTTTAACAGTCATCTAAATTTTACACCCTATCATTTTCAAAAAATAAATAAATAAATAAATAACTATTTTAAGTACTGTTTTTTACTATTTATCAAAGTTAATGCATTAATATTTTACATAATTAGAATTTATATATAAATATACAGGTATAGGACAAAATAATAGGAACACCTGTGAAAGAATGGAGTCGTTCTCGACCGTCCAATAAGCGGCGGCCACGTGTCGCAAGAATGTGCCACCCAGTGGTGATGAAAGGCAAGGTATCTGTCTAGCATTTGGCAGTGTGAGATTTGCATGAGAAAAATCTGTTTCTAGCAAAACGAGATTATGTCCGATCTCTGACCTTAAAAGAGGCATGATAATCGGAGCTCGTCTGGCTGGAGCGTCTGTGTCCAGAACAGCGAACCTAGTAGGTGTTTCAAGGACCACTGTATCAAGGACTCTGTCGGCATACACAAAGTTGGGTAAGGAGTCTTCGGCGAGGCACAACAGCGGCAAAAATTCGAAGTTGTCAGACCGTGATAGACGGGTGTTGAAGAGGATAGTCGCTCGAAAACACAAGACTACACTGCCGGTGATAACATCCGAGTTGAATACCCACCTTCAGAACCCTGTATCCATGAAAACTATTCAACGGGAGTTGCATGCTGCTAACATTCATGGCAGAGTAGCTATTCCAAAACCGTTAGTTTCAGCGCGGAATGCTTTGAAGAGACTACAGTGGTGCCAAGACCACCTAAAATGGACACAACTGCGATGGGAACAAGTCATCTGGTCTAATGAATCCTCTTTTACACTATTCCAGACTACCAGACGTGTGTTCGTGTAGCGAACGCCAGCAGAAGTATTTCATGTTGACTGCTTGGTTCCAACCATGAAACATGGAGTATGGCATCTGTGATGGTGTGGGGCGCTATATCTGCTCGTGGATTGGGGCCTCTCGTTGTCTTGAGGGGGGTGGTCAAAGGGGACCATTACCGAAGCATCCTTGCAGATCATCTTCACCCTATGCTTCATACTCTCTTTCCGGGAGAACGTCCTGTGTTCCAAGATGACAACGCCCCTGTTCACACGTCTCACTGTATTCAAGCATAGTTAAATGAGCATAATGATGAAGTGGACCATCTAACGTGGTGTCCTCAGTCCCCTGATCTCAATATCTTTGAGCCTTTGTGGGTTTTTTGGAGAAAAAAGTGCGTGCTCGGTTTCCTCCTCCACGCACACTCTCTGAACTCGAGACAGCCCTCCAAGAGGAATGGCTGCAAATTCCAATGAACTTTGTTAACGACCTTTATTTGTCAATCCCACGTCGAATGCAAGCTGTCATTCAGGCCAAATGTGGCCCAACTCCTTATTAATAAAATATTTTCATTTTTTCACAGGTGTTCCTATTATTTTGTCCTATACCTGTATAGTTACAGTGTTAGAGTGTAATATATTTGCGAATTGCATCATCCGTCATCATGTAATATTTGGAAGAAATTCATCATCTACTTCCTCGTTGAAAGGCGACAGCCTCTCCATTCGGGAAAAATCCCGAAGTGATAATTAACTCTTTTTTTTCCGTAGAACAATCTACGTTAGCATTCATATTCGATTCGGCGACCCCAGGGCCGTTTTATCCATTAGGCACTGTAGGCAACTGCCTAGGGGCCCCGTCACGTTCAGGGGCCCTGTGCTACAGAGAAAAAAATTGACTATGTTTCTTAAACAGTAATTATAATTAGTGATGTATTGGAAAAGGTTAACTTTCAGGATGTCTTGAACGATTTTGTAACAAAAAAAGTTAGAAGAGTTAATATTTAAGCTTATTGTATGATTTTTTTTAAATGCATATATTAATTACTTATATTCTTTTCGTTTGATTCAATATTTTTATTGAATAATGTGATAACATGCCTATGTAGTAAAAAACAGCGTAATTATGAATAAAGTGTTGTGTTAGCGAAAAAATATATTAGGAAGTTAGAAGACGGTAGGGGGGTGGCGAGACGAGCATTGCCTAGGGGCCGCGACAAGCATAAGCCGGCCCTGGGCGACCCTGCGAGAAGGCAGTTCTCACCGGTCATGATATCACTGTTTTAATGCAACTTATTTCCTTTTTCCTATTAAATGCTAAGTTTGAGTTTTAAATTATTGTCGTTATTTCCTCTTATGCTCCACGAACTCCTATATACTATATATATTCTCATTTGATAAATTATACTCACTCTGCTTACTTATATCCACTAGCATTTTTTCCTCATATTCTTAATGCAAAAAAATACAAATAAATAATGCTTTTGTTTGTTATTTAACCATTATTAATCAAACTGTTATGTTTGTTTGTCTTGTTCATTCTTTCTCTCTTTTCCCTTATCCCTAATTTCAATTTTCAAAAAGCGTAGTTGTTGCATACCTGATTTTAACTTGCAGAAAATTCAAAATGTGTATCAGCCTTTAATTGTAATTCAATTTTCATTTTACTCTCACTGGGAAAATCATCCTCAAAAAGATTAAACGTTGGTAGGAAATGCCAACTGATCAGCTTTCTGCAAAATCTTTAATATATTGGTAGCGAATTAAATAGTAAAACTTTTAGGATAAGGTTATACACGCCCACTCTATGTACGAGTAACCATGAGAAGTTTCACTTCATATCAATACTTCGAATTTTTGATGTGCAACAGAGGAGAAATTACTTAAAATGGAAAATACTCAACTAAAATCATTTGAATTTCGTTACCACTATGAAATCCTTCTTTTTTTAAAGCGGTGCAAAATGGCATCTTTTACTTACAAAGATAAAGCACCAGCAAAACAATGAAACATTAGAAAATGAAATACAGAAATATTTTTATAACCACTATCGATTTCAAACCTATTTTAATATATAGACGACCGGGTCATTGTTTCAACCGAGGTATACTAAATGTAAATGTATGTAAATATAATGTAATTATACTGTTTTTTAATATCTAATTTACTAATTATAATATTGTATATATATTATTAATCTATCAGATCTGTACATAACTTGGTGCATTATAACTCTCATCATCTTCAATTCTACCTTGACTCAGGGGGCTTCCCCCGTACTCCATTCTCTCCTCACTACCCTAAAGCCAAAAGTCTTAGTCGCCCAAGGGCACACATTATGCGATGAAAAAGTCAGATGCCCGCTTTGCGGGCAGGCACTTTGTACAACTATATATCTAGCAATTTAGGGTTAGATCAGAAGATGTAACGCATGGCAATTAAACACAATGGCAACAAATTGAAGGGTTGTGCTGTGACTTATTTTAAATGTAATATCCTGTTAATTGCAGCGGGATTTCCGTTACAAAAATAAATAAATTAGTATATCCGTATCAGTTTATTCCAAAGTCAAACTTCTTCAGTGCAACGGGAAAAATATTTTTAAAAAAAACTTATTTTCAGTTCGTTACTAACAATTGCATTTTTTTTCTCTTTTCATGAACGGAATTTAAGCTTAGACGGATTCTAAACTATTGAAGATAGTGAGGCCCTTTATACGTTTAACTCATTTTTTCATACACCAAGAGCAAAGTATCGTTATTTTTTTATTGCTAATTATTCAACTAAATTCTATTGCCAATTATTCAATTGAATTCTATTCTAAATTATCTTTTTTTTTTAAATGCTTGACTATTGATATAAAAACAATGAATGATAAGCAAACAAGGAGGTTGATGAACGTAGCCTCCTAGTGACAAAAAAATTCATAACAAATTCTTACTTTATTCTTAATAAAATCATTTGTGTAAGCAAATATGTGATAAAAATTTAATTACAAACTAAAAAACAATAATAATGAATTAAAAGTTTTATTGTCCTCAGAGGTTAAATGAATGCCTCCTTCGGTTGAATGTCACTGTTTTAAGAAATTGATATACGCTGCAAAGAGTTTAACTACAAAATTTTTCATTGCCCTTATTGGATATAAAATTAAAACACATGATTCGAGACCATTTTCTGTCGATCATTTATTTAATGACCATTTTGAGTAGGAAGAGTCAATACAATGAAATGTTGGAAATAAGAACAGTTTCGGTCACAGTTATATCGACATTAATCGAAAATAAATACTGTGCAGTCGTTAACCTGTTAGATAAAGATAGGATGTGCATCGCAAGAGCGAAATAAACTTTTTGAGTTAAGATACTAATGATTTATGGTTAATATATGTACTATGCGGTTAAAAAAACGAACCACCCAGAATAGCTTTTCATCTAATGATCGGATCTTCTCGTTCTAGGACGCAATCTTAATGATTTGAGGTGGGGACCTAAAAATATGCTAGTTAATTAGTGTAGATGATATTTTAAGTTGCGACATCAATCAAATTTTAAAAATGTCGTATATTTAAAATTAAATTTCTCAGAAACTCTTTGGCCGATTTTGCTCAAATTTTGTATTTTACATTGTGATTCTTCACATTCTTCAAAATTATGTAAAAAACTTGATACTTTTCAATGTAAAACTTTTTTAACCATTATTAATTAAAATAATAAAAAAGAATAAATATTTACGGAAAGTTATCTTATGCATTGAATTATCTTTCATAATTGTGTGCAAAGTTTTTCTATTCTCTTAGAGAGTTCTCGAGATATGGCGAAAAAACGCAGGAAGAAAAATTAATATGAAGGGGTCCAAAATTTGGATCGCTCTCCCGACCAAATTAGGGGAAAAAATTTCCCAAACTCCAGTTTCTCCTTATATTTTGGGATTTCCAAATTCGATAGAGAAATTTATTATATATTTCAGAATTGAATTTGAGGTGGTTGGCAAACAAATGGGACAAACCAATCACATTCATAAATTAAACAAATTTTTAGACATATGTATGGTACCACTTTCTTATTTTTGCTAGATTTTATATTTAATGTCTCTTGATTTAATTTCATAGTAATAAACAGTCATCAACAAACCACAAACAGCCTGCCACAGATTACAAATCCTTCTTCAGAACCCTAAAATGGAACTCAGACTTAAACGTTTACTTTACATCTCGATGATCCGTCCCATCCTGACTTATGCATCTCCAGCTTGGTGCAACATCTCTACATCACTCCTTAAAAAACTCAAAATATGCCAGAACAAAATCCNATCAAACAAACACAGTTTAGAGCAAGCTGCTCAATTTATTTTTGATTCCTTTTTAGTTATTCAAGCAGAGTTTAGTTATTCAAGAGCTTGAAACATTCATAAAAGCAACTCCATTGCCTGCTTACCTCATTGCTCAACCAAAACTGTTCTAAAATTCCAGATGAATGGGATAGGGGCCGCAAAATCAAAACACTAGGACTAGGACTTTCATAGTAAACAAGTCAAACTACCTGCAAAAAAACAGTGTGGAGGCTTGATCCGTTTTGTTAAAAAGTGCTTTCTAGTGGTAACAAAATTTAGGTTATTTTTAGTTTAGTACTTTTCCATCAACTACGTATCCGAAATTCGAAGTGTCATAACAAAGGCAGCTTCATTGCATTAATCTTGTGGTCACTCTTTCAAAAAAACGGGAGTAATTATACTTATTCTACAGGTTTTACTATTTAATTCGATACCAATACATAAAAAAAATCTTCAGAAAGCGGAGCAGTTGGCATCTCTGAAGTGGCAGCAAGAATGATTAACAGAAATACTTAATGATTACTAGGGGCTGCGAATAAGTCAGTATAAACTAAATCTTTTAGCAACTGTAAATTTACACTAATTGAAGCAGGAATTATTTTCACTTTAACACACAGATTTCTTGTAGGACACAATTTTCATGAATACATTTTCTTCACAAAACAAAAGATAGTGCTGAACGCATATTTATTAAATGATCGAATTTTCTTTTCTTTTCTTTGCCACTGTTAAAGTTATATAATTACAATGATATTATATTTAAATATTCCCCAGGGTGAAAGTTGTAGATTCTTACAATATTTAAAGAGTTAATGTGATAAAATTTATTGCTAACAAAGTTTTTTTTTTTTTTTTTTTTTTNTTTTTTTTTTTTTTTTTTTTTTTTTTTTTTTTTTTTTTTTGCTATTGCAGTGGAATCAACGACAAACTAGGTTCAATGTTCGAAATTTCTGTGGTTGAATCTACAACATACTAGGTTCAAGTACCTGTTGAACCTGTAAGCTTTACTACCAAACCTGAAGTGTAACCCCAAATGAACAGAACTGAATTCAAATCAATGAAATATGCATAGATAATTTTGCGAAATTTTGTTTTTAGGCTTTTCATCTTTCTTTATGTTCGACACCCGCCATCCTGCACGATGTTAATTACGAGTATGCTGCTTAAATTTTATTTAAGTTAAGTTCTAAATTTGGCACTTCTACTTATCATTTCAAATGCTGACAAAATACAAACAACTTATCTCGCCAAACTATCAATTAAAAATTTCTCCGCATTATTATCATTCTCCATTCGCTTGATTTTTTTTCTAAATCTTCACTCATTTTTGGAACATGTACTTGGAACAGGTATTTCTCCTTAAATTAAAGTCGTTAGAATCGCACATGTTAAACCAAAATAAATAAGTAAAGAGGTAGAGAATAAAAATAATTATACATGACATAAACTATTATAATAAGAACAATAAAGTAATAAAAATTCCTACTCAGCTGTTTCTAGAATATTCGAACGATTATTTACTGCCTTCATATATTACTTAATGTTTGATGACTGTAAAATAAAAACTGCAGTTCAGTGTTAAACAAGTAAACATTCAGAGAAATTTCTTTCCCCAGCTGCACAAACGACCTTCGTCAATAAAATCTATATCGATGCAATATCATAAAACGCTATTATATGATTAATATTGGGAAAAACTACCCATAAAATATGAAAACTTTAATAGCTTAACTGTCATAATAATAATAAGTATACTTCTTATCGGTAATATGGATAATAAGTTGGTGAGTCATGAATGTAGTTCGATTTATAAGTCATTTGAATAAAAAATGAATACTTAACAAATTCCTTTGATAATAGTTTAATTTTTATTTAAGTATTTAAAAGTTCAAACACAAGTTCATGTCAAGTAAACATATTGGGTACTAGTAGGGTACTATTTTATCAAACAAATTCAACTAATATATCATAATCTATAGGCCCTTCTCAGGGTCATTCTTTCTCCATATTTAAATGCAGGATAGCCAACTTTCTTCGCTTTTTGTAAAAATTTATTCTAGTGGTAGCTATGTTTATGGTTAAATTTATTATTTTTATTCATTTAAACTTACTTTCCACATCAGTACCATACCTGCCAACTCTCCCGGATTTTGCGGGAGATTTTATTTTCATATTTAAAGTGGTAGTAAATATATACTATTTTTTCTTTTATAAATTTAATTTTTAAATGATTTTGATCACCATTATTCTTTCATAAATTAAGCTTATATATTAATATGCGTTACTATCATGGTTGTTAACTTAATTTCTTTCAAATACAACTTATTTGTTTGCTTAAAATTGAAGTTTTAATTCCATTTTAATACCACTGGGAAAAATGATAATGGAAGGGATTAAAAGTTGGCAGGTCTGCAATACCTATAAATGAATTAAAAGTTCATATGCAACACCGTTTTGTTCCAGTTCACTCGTGCTGAAGCCTTTAAATTGATGGCAAAATTACCAAATATTCCGGAAGCTTTTTTTTAAAAAATGTCTACCACTCCATAAATATTTTGAAAAAATTAAAGTAAATTGAAAAAATTTAACTACAGTGGCAATATGCAGATATTGCCGCTGTAGGCGTTCTATTTTTGTTTCATTTTAAAATAGATTATTTTTATTCGTTCCACCCACGGATCGATGATCACGTCAAAAATTTTAAAATATCGTATCTTCTTTCTTATCAAGATCTTTAAATCCTTTTATTTTTTCTATTTTAAATCATGAGGACCATTTCACAAGATTTAATAATTCCATATGAAAAACCTTGAGCAATTTCAGACCAGGACTATGATGACATATTGGATTGGCGTATTAACAAAATCATGCCGATTTTCGATAGTGAAAGCTCCCAAAGGTCAGCTAAAAATATTGAAGTGGTAGCAAGATTTATACTGTAAAATATATTTCGTGTGTTTAAAATTACTTAATAATCACAAGAATTCAGAACTATGATATATGCTATAGGAATATTATATAAATATTATATAAATTGAAGTGATTGTGAAATTAGGAAAACTTAACACTGCTTTAAATCGTCTGCTACCATGTGAATATTTTTGACGGAACTTCGAATATCGAAAAACCTTTCAAATTTAAAAAAACGCTTTTGCATTACATGGAGAGGAAAA
The DNA here is from genome assembly GCF_043381705.1 of Parasteatoda tepidariorum. Lineage (NCBI taxonomy): Eukaryota > Metazoa > Arthropoda > Arachnida > Araneae > Theridiidae > Parasteatoda > Parasteatoda tepidariorum. The sequence continues at coordinate 4,174,327 of NC_092212.1, read as the reverse complement.
CCACGAAAACCTCCCATGGTTAGCCTGACTCAAGGGGCTAACCCAGTGGCGAGTCCACAGTTCGAAATCAAAAAAACACTATGATAATGCGGAATCAGTCTTTTATCTTAAATTATCCATTTTGTACCCTTGGGACTATTAATTTTGCCCTAAATCCAAGATCAAAAGTCACTATGTCAGTGCGGAATCAGTCTTTTATCTTAAATTATCCATTTTGTACCCTTGGGGCTATTAATTTTGCCCTAAATCCAAGATTAAAAGTCACTATGTCAATGCGGAATCAGTCTTTTATCTTAAATTATCCATTTTGTACCCTTGGGACTATTAATTTTGCCCTAAATCCAAGATCAAAAAACACTATGTCAATGCAGAATCAGTCTTTTATCTTAAATTATCCATTTTGTACCCTTGGGACTATTAATTTTGTCCTAAATCCAAGATCAAAAGTCACTATGTCAATGCGGAATCAGTCTTTTATCTTAAATTATCCATTTTGTACCCTTGGGGCTATTAATTTTGCCCTAAATCCGAGATCAAAAGTCACTATGTCAATGCGGAATCAGTCTTTTATCTGAAATTATCCATTTTGTACCCTTGGGGCTATTAATTTTGTCCTAAATCCAAGATCAAAAGTCACTATGTCAATTTCGGAATCAGTCTTTTATCTTAAATTATCCATTTTGTACCGTTGGGACTATTAATTTTGCCCTAAATCCAATATCAAAAGACAGTCTGTGACTGTGGAATGAGTATTTTACCTTAAAAGTGTCCATTTTGAATTCTGGCTCTCCTTTGAACCAAAAGTAATTAACCGTCCTGTTGAAGTACAATATATCTTCAGTCTCACTACTGGACGAAGACCCATAAATGTCAGCTCTCACAGGTACAGAGAGAAATCCGTTGTCTATACCTGTCACATCACCTTCCTTTGTTCCAGCTGCTGTCCCAACACCTAGATCTGATGAAATTATTATTTCAACAAATATTACAACAGGGTATTGAATAACATAGAAAATAAAAAAATGTCCTTGTCTACTTAAGCTTTTCGAAACAGCCACACGTTAAATTCGAAAAAAAGTAAATAAGATATTTGTAAAGAGTTACAGTTTAAAATATCAGCGGTTGAATTAAAATGGAACCTTTATAAAATGATAAGTGGTAATAATCGAAATTTTTGACATGAAATGTAGTCCTACACTGTTAAAAAGAAGAATGAAAACACCTGGATATTTACGGAAAATGTTCTGTCAAAAAGGGTGTCTGTACTTTTTTCTGCTAATTTCAACACTTACCAGGAAATATACTGACAATAAAGATGCTAGTACTTTCAATTGCAAATTCAAAATTCGTCATAAAAAGTACTGGTAATAAGAATGTCAATGCTTTTTACTGCAAATTTAACGGTTGCTGTATTTAGCCACGTGGAATTTTGCCGCATTTATGCAAAACAAATCTTTTATAATTTCGACAAAAATGTGTGTTTGTGCTTTTACTCTCGTTATCCGATATGCTTAATTATACATAACACTATGCTGAGTATTTTATGAATGAATACGAAAATCACAATTTTAAGATAAAATCTTGTACTTTCTAACAAAATTACACGAAAATCAATTAGAAATCTTTAACTTCGAAATAAAAACATGTAGTTTCCAAAAACATTACAAGCGAATCTATGAGAAATTTAAAAATTTTAAGTGATATCCAGTGGTTTCTACCAAATTACAATCAAATCTATAAGATATTCATACTTTATTAAATAGTGTCTATCACATATACTAGTGAATAAAAGAAATCACAAGTTTTGAAATGAAAAAAGTAAAGTTTTTATCAAAATTGCAAGAGTATTAACTAAAATTTCTTAATTTGTAAGTAAAATCCAATAGTAAATCCAGTGGTTTAAATAAAATTCAAATTACAATAAAGACCGTTAGAAATCAGTCTATCACAATTACCATCGAATCAATAAGAAATTCACTATTTAAAAGTAAAAGCGTGTGGTTTCTATCGAAATTGTTATCGACTCAATGGGAAATTCGCAGTTAAATAAGAAGCTGTGGTTTCATTCAAATTATAATCGAATCAATAGGAAATTCACAATTTTTGAATAAGAACCTGAGGTTTCTTCAAAATTACTCTACCGAGTCAATAGAAAATTCACAAATAAATAAGAACCCGTGGTTTCTATCACAATTACCATCGAATCAATAAGAAATTCGCCATTTTTAAATAGGAATCGGTGATTTCTATCATTATTTCTATCGAATCAATGAGAAATTTACAATTTATAAATTAGAACCAGTGGTTTCTAACAAGATTACTACCAAATCAATCGGAAATTCGCAATTTTTAAAAAAGGAATCGGTGGTTTCAATTTAAAATTACTATCAATCAATAAGAAATTCAAATTTTTTAAATAAAAATCTGTGAAAAATTACTTCTCGGCACTTCCTGCATAATAAATTCATAACACACATGTATGGATATAAATTTATTTATTATTTTAAGTAACAATACTTACTACTTTTGCTTGTGAACAAGTAGGAAATATTCATCGTTGCATCAATAGTTTCTTGATAGACACAGCCAATGAATTTATCCGTCAAAAGACCACGCTGTTTCATTCTATCAGTTCCATTAAAAGCGTACGGGTATTTTCCTCCAAACTCTAGTTCAAAACTGGATGGGCGCATACTGATTCCACGACCCGTAGAACTGAAGTCAGATGTAAAGTCTTCCAAATCAATGGTTGTGCAAACGTGAGACAGGGGATCTTTTTTAATGTCATCTGTAAAGTGCATTTAAATGGTTTATTGTAAAACAACAAGTCACAGAACAGTTACGAAATGAGAAAAGAATGGTAAACTTCTGATTGAATTGTCGACCGTACGATTCAATATTTTTTCTACTCTTATTAACCCTTTCGCACCGACTGTCACAAATACGTGCCAGCATAAAGCCGTATCAACCAGGGTGAAAAGATAAAACTGGTAGTCAAAGTAATTCTTTAACAGTTTATTTGTGGGAGGAGTTATAATTGCTTGATTTATTTANTTTGCGAAAACTAAAGCTAGGAAAAAATTGTAAATATAATTGTTATTTAGTCAGTTGGTAGGTCCGACTTTTATATAATAAACCCTTGTATCTTCTCTAGTTCGTTTTATTAGCCAAACCTGCACCAAGTATTAATTGTAATTTATGTTGTTACTGTTTAATATTTTTATTACCTGCCCTGCAGTGCACAAAAAAGAGTTTAAGTAGCTTAGCATTTTTAAAGTATTTGTATATTTTTTATTTTTATTTGATAAAACCTAATCAGTTTACATATTAGTGGGGCCCCATTTTTTTAATTTGCCCCAGGGCCCTTGGCTACCTAGCTACACCACTGATTACAGCCCATATAGTATGGTTCAAGAATCCAAATTCGTTGGAAAAAAATATACTTCTACAGGTTAACTATGTTTTTGTATCTGATTTCATGACTTTAAATACCTTAAGCAATAACCTGGATTAACAGTTCTTGAACTCTTAACCCTTTCGGACATCTGTGCTCCTTTTAGATGTTTCTTTTCTGACGAACCAGTAAAAATAGGTATTGGTATTTTTTAATTATAAAAACTGCCTAAAAAATCTGCTTGATTCTCGGAATTATATTGTTCTAAAATAAGAAATCCAGAAAAAGTAGTTCGAATTTTTTTTAAATTCATTTTCAAAAATTTATTAATAAGTGAATTTGTAAATCTTAATTAAGGAAATCTTAATGATGATCAACTGTTTCTCTTAGATCTAAATAACTGCAAATATGTTTATCGTTTGGAAGTGTTTCCGCGTTTGGAAGATTTTACGCAAAAAAAGACACCTGTGTTTCATGCTATATTTCATAACTATAAATTATTAAAATGTTAAATATAATATTTTCATTTATTTGGACCTTATTTTATACTAAATAATGAAAAAAGTATTAAAAATACGTTTTCTTACTAAATGTTTCTAAAATGTACTATATCAGGTCAAACTTATAACATATAAATATAAATTATTAAAATATTAAATACAATATTTTTCACTTATTTTGACCTAAATTTATACAAAATAATGAAATAAGTATGAAAAATATGTTTTTAAATAAATATTTCTAAAATATACAATTTCAATTTGAATTTAAATCTAGATATTAAACGGTTTAGGTATTGGGACATGAGTGTGCCTCTTTGAACATGTGTTAAGGTTAAAGTGATAAATCCGGTTGTTATTAATACTAACCGCTCTATATTAATAATAACCGCTTCTTTTGGTCAAAATGAGAAGTAAAAAATGGAGGTATTCGTATCGTGATCTTTGGTGGAATAATTGTCATGTCTTGTCAACTTCCGTGCAGCGGCCCAAGGGGAACTAAAAAAAAAACATCGCAGAAAGAGATCGACTTGAAGGGTAAAGTTCGTAGCCACTCCCGGGCAAAATCTACATGTTTTTTTCCTCAAATTTTTCCAGTTTAAAATCAATTTGGTGCCCTGGCGATTATTGTTGGTGAGGCAGTTCAGGATACGGAAATATCCTTAATAAAAACGCTAAAGAATGACATTGACCAAACTTAATTAGTTATCAATAATAATAACCGGTTTATATGATAAATTAGCTTAATTGTTCCCTATTACCGGCTTATTTGATTATTATTAATATTAGCCGGTTATTATTAATAATAACCGACAGTTTTCATTGGCCGTTACATATACATTTAAGGGTAAATGCTCCACTACTTTTTTCTTATACTAAGGCACTATTTGGATCTTTGTATAATTAGGCGTGTTTTTTTAGGACAGAATTTCCCGGTAGCTAATTTACAATCCAACATCTTTTAACGACTAGCTCTCTTTTTTAGAGATTTTCCTCTGGTCTGTAGTTGGTCACAATTATATTGTAAACTTTAATTTTTTTCAATAATCTTTTTCTTTATCGACTTTTAATAAATATTAAAAAAAAAGTTTTTATTTATGAATATATATTTTAAAAATAAAGAGTTGTTACTCACCGTATGGATGAAGTCTGTCATAGGCTATAACTTGTTGATTTTTATAATCCAAAATGTAGTGTTTCTCATAACCGTTTGTCAATATGACATGCTTCGCGCGAGAGTTCGTAAAGTCATAGTAGGTTTCTTCATAGACTATATCTTTGTCCATATAGTTGACGAATTCTCTACGAGCCTCGAAGTCCTTCGGTATAGGTGGAGGTAATGGACCTATAAAATCATATTACAACCTTTAAAACAGAACTCATGCTATTTAGTTCATAGAAATAGTCACGAAGAAAGTAAAAATAATGACTACTACTCTACGTGTATAGGGCAAAATTAGGAAACTTAGCTACTGATAAGTGTAGCATTTTTAGTTGTAGCCACTGCAGCTAAGCAAGTTGATGACACTTTTTAGAACGTGTGGCCACTTTTTTAAAATTTAAAAGATTAAAGAAACTGATGCTATGGGGCGGGACAACCTGGTCGGCAGGGCGGTGGTGGCGAATTTAACTAGCCAAAGAAGTGTTGTAAATGGTAAATAGTGATCGGTAAATCTGTCGGGTCACAAAGTCCTCCATGCTCTCATATTAAATTATACTTCTGGGGGAACTGAATTGAAGATTGATCGTTAACTGATTCAGGTCAACATTACGATCTGTGGATGAATGAATCGATTTATGAATGGGTCCACCCTTTAAACAGGTGTGACGTACGGAATTTAGATCTAATGATCGAATTTTCACGTTCTAGGATTCAATTTTAATGGTTTGAGGGGGTCACCTGAAATATGCAAATTAATAAGTGCAGACAATATTTTATGTTTCGAAATCAGACGCAAAAATTTACTTTCTCTGAATAAACATACTTTTTTTACTACGGATTCAGATTTCTGATACTCAAAATATGAGTAGCCGCAATCTGAGAAATATGGTCCCCATAGTTTGCTATATGAGAAATATTTATTATTTTACTTTAAGAAAATAATATATATTTGCTAAAAGTTGTATTTTGCATGGAATTATCTTTGGATAAACGAATTTTATAATTGCGTGCAAATTTTTTTTTAATTCGGTTGAAAAGTTGTAGAAAAATTTCGAAATACGCAAAAATGTAAAATAAACATTAAGGTTTCCAAACATTAGACCGCTCTCCTGATCAAACTATTCATACCATTTTTCCTAGATATGCAGCTACCCTCTATAATTTAGGAGTCAGAAATCCGAATCCGTCGATAAAGGTATGTTTATTCAGAGAAATTACGTTTTAGAGTCTGATTTCGCAACTTAAAATATCGTCTGCACTTATTATTTAGCATATTTGAGGTCACCCCCAATAGCTTTCAAGATTGTATCCTAGAACGTGAAAATCGGATCATTAGACCAAAAGTTATCAATGGGTTTCCATTTTTTTCCCTTTTTTTTGCGCACTGTATATTAGAATGCATTTTTAATTATGGTATTGAGAAAAAGAAAAGAAAATGTTAAATTCCTACGCTCATTATGATCAATGCAAATTTCGCATTTGTAAGAAGAACTCCACTTCTAAAAGCTTCAAGTATGATCTTTCAATTTATGCTAACGATTTCGACATGTAAAATTCAACATTTGATACGATATGTGAAATTCGACATTTACTCCTAAAAAATCGGTTGACGTCAAGTCAGTATAGAAGTGTTTCCATATTTTTTTACCCCTGTATGTTCACCCAAATACAGAGATGCCAATTTGCTCCTCTAACAAGGGAAACTAGGGAAGTGTGACTCGCCAATTTTGAAATAAACTAGTGGGATGTATGCCTTATGAGGAATAATTTTAGGGGGAAACATTCGTTTCGGCCCATAGAAGGTCCTGTGAGAGATAAAAAATAATTCAATCTATAGAAAAATCGGTATTTTATTACTTCAATGCTGACTATTAGTTATTATAATTGTCTCATAATCCAACTAATTTGTAATTAATTGGATAATTAATTAATTTGCTAATTAATAAACTAGTTAACATTCTTTTCGGCCCGTAGAAGGTCCTGTGAGAGATAAAAAATAATTCAATATGTAGAAAAATCGATATTTGGTTACTTCAATGCAGACTATTAGTTATTGTAATTGTCTCGTAATCCAATTAATTTGCAATTAATTTGCTAATTAATAAATTAATCAGAAAATTAATTAATTNGACTATTAGTTATTGTAATTGTCTCATACTGCAATTAATTTGTAATTAATTGATTAATTAATTTTCTAATTAATAAAATAATTAGCAAATTAATTAATTTTGAATTAATTATTAATTAATTATTAATTAATTTGCAATTACATACTCCAATTAATTTGAAAAGTTTTTTGAAAAAAAAAATTAAACAAATTTGATGTCAAATTTTTTTTTTTAAAATTAACCTAATAGGTTTTTCTAAAAAATTACAGATACATACAATTTTCGAAATCAATTTTGACAATAAATATGCATTATATAGTACGTGAAAGTACCACAAAATTAATTGGAGTATGAGACAAATACAATAACTAATAGTCTGCATTGAAGTAATAAAATACTGATTTTTCTATAGATTGAATTATTTTTTATCGCTTACAGGACCTTCTATGGGCCGAAACGAATGTTTCCCCCTAAAATTATTCCTCATAAGGCATACATCCCACTAGTTTATTTCAAAATTGGCGAGTCACACTTCCCTAGTTTCCCTTGTAAGTACAAAAACATTTTCTAGTGGTATCGAAATTTAAGTTACTTTTACTTTAGTAATTTTCTTTTTAAGTGATATTTTCACCATTATATCCCAAATCAATCACATGAAATTCAACTTCATTGTAGTCATCTCACAAGTTTGGAGGTAGCGGGTTTGATTCGAATCCCGCTTTTACCCTGGATGTATTTATTCTTCGTGATGACTTTCTCTGAATTGTTCTATCTGTTCTTCTTGACAAAGATTTATAAGCCTATATTGAGCATACAAGGCCTTCAAATGTATGGCATTCCATTAAACTAATACAGTTATCTCCTGATGACACTTTTGAAGAGTGAGCGTAATTATTCTTATTCTACGAGATTAACTGTTTATTTCGTTAACAATTTATTAAAACTTTAGCAGAAAGCGGAAAAGTATGCATCCCAGTTAATGTAAATAATTATATATTTTATTTTGATATATAAATGCACTTTAAATATTTTTCTTAAAAACTAAAGTGACACACCCATTAGAAACTTGCTTTCTAATTATGTATTAATTTAGCAACAAAAGCTAGTTATAAAAAAACCTACTTTTTTCACACACAACAAAGTATTTCCTCAAAGGTTACATCAGCAAAATTAGAGTTAGTAACCGTCGCAAACAAAGAATTTCTAAATAATCCGAAAATATAAATTATTTACTGTAATATTGTTCAGATAATTTAACAGGAAATCCAAACTTAATAAAAAAGCGGGGAAGTTTCCATTCCAGTTAATATGAATTATTATATTTTGGTTTGAAATAATGCACTTTAAATATTTTTGTAAAAAACTAAAGTGACGCACTCATTAGAAATTTGCTTTATCTAATTGTCAATTTAGCTACAAAAGCTAGTTATAAAAAAAGGCAACTTTTTTCACACACAACAAAGTATTTCCTCAAAGTTTACATCATCAAGATTAGGGTTAGTAACCGTCGCCCGCAAAGAATTTCTTAATAATCCGAAAATATAAATTATTTACTATAATATTGTTCAAATAATTTAACAGGAAACCCAATAAAAAGATGAGTCGGAACATAAAAGTCAGATTTAGAATAACAGGTAGAGGTTTGACCTTGTTCTTTATGTTTCGTTTTTATCATTTTGTTACAGATTCGAATAAAAGATTATTTCTCCTTTTGTATATTCTTTTACTGAATATTCGATTGATTATTCTATTGCTTAAGGAAGAAACTTTCGTTTTTTTCACTTGTATTACGAATTTATTTAATGATTAATTAAATAAAATTCAATAAATGTTTTAAAGCTTGAATTTTTTTTTCCTTGAGGAAAAAAAGTAATGCTTAATTATAATTATTGATATTTATTATTTTACGAACTTGGAGATTTTAAATTGAAGAAGTTAAATTTTTTTTAAGTAAAATAAAAATTTTAGTAAGTATTTTTTTTTTTTAATAAAAAGTTGTAGTATATTTACGTCGCACTAGAGCTATTGGCGACGATTTGGGAAACACCCCTAAGGATGATCTGAAAACACGCCATCACAATTTTGATGGCGTGTTTTCGGATGGGACCCTCGAGGGGATGGCACCCTATCTTCGGTAACCTGGTGACCTCGAGCACTTAACTGTAAAAAAATGTAATTTGGACCAATACAGCACGACTTTCGCTCCTTTCGCTGGCTGATTAAAGTGGTCATCAACATACTTTTTTTACTACGGATT
>NC_092212.1:4091858-4164217 GCF_043381705.1 Parasteatoda tepidariorum | reverse complement strand
TATATATATATATATATTATTCTTGTTTGCCTCTGAAGAAAACTGTAAAGCTTCTAACTCTTGTTAATTTACGACATGTTCTGTCGGTCAGTTTTTGTGTATTTTTTTCACAACTTAGAATACTCACCATAACTTTCTTTAATGACTTTGCAAATCTCTTCATTGTAGTCCGACGTCACGATTGTCCAACTTGTTGCCAACAAAAGTGCTCTAAAAAAAGATGTATTTTATAGTGCAATGAAAAATTTACGTCTATTGCAATAATGCAAAAGTATAGCATTTGTTTAAGAAAAGTAAAAAATAAAAAAAGTAATCATTTGTCATTGGAATCGTTTTGTTATGTCTAGATCTCTAAGATAATGACGCAATCAAATGTATTCTTCTACCTTGAATTCTATTGTAACGGTTTTTATATCATACTTACAATCCTTAAATGGCTTCGTATTGCTCTTAAAATAGTATTTCGTTCTATGGATCTTTTAAGTTTATCTTAATATAACAGATTACTGCTATTTTACTGTGCATTATAGAATACATTCTTTATGAAAAGTATCTTTTAAATGAATATTAAATAGTCTGATCTCAACTATAGCATAAATTTTCATTACATTATTTTAACCTATTACCCGAATTACTGCATAAACCTTCCTTATAAATTTTTTTTTAATAAAAAAAAACTGTTATTGATAACTTATTGTAGTTTACGACTACCATGTGTAACTCCTTAGCTTTGTAATTTTGAATTTTGAATTCCAGAAGGAAAAAGAAATCTTTGATCAAGTTTTGGAAGAAATTTTCCATCGTTTAGGACTTTTTGATAGAACTAACTCGCATATAAGTTACATGGACACAGGGTTCCCGCAGTTCTTGAAAAATTTTAAAAGTGGTAGTAAATTTAGGGTAATGCTAGAATATATTTTTTATTTTAATATACCAGTTCATCGTTAAGAGCTGGAATTTTCATGCATACATACTTTCTTTGGAGAACAATTTTTAGTGGTGGCTACACAAAAGTTAAATTATCAAAATTTGTTTTATTTTAGTCACCGCTTCTTAAAATTTTCAAGGCTCGCTGAAACCCTGTGGGGAGGAAAACCACGAAAACCTCACACAGATAGCCTGATGGCAAGGGGACTGTAACCCATCATCCGTCAATTACTGGGAATATTTTACGTCAGCACTGTGGTCGATGGAACCCGAATGTGGAATTACTACCGACCAGCCATCTCTGGGATTCGAACCCGGGCAACTCAGCCCTGGGCTTCGAAGGGGCACTCCACGCTTCCACATTGATTTCCCAAATCATGTGTTAGAGGTTAAACGCTTTTGTTCTATTTTTTGGAATGCGTTCTTTTTTTTTTCTAGATAATAACGACTGATAACTCTATTATTTCAGTGTTAATATATATTTTGAATGAGCCACACATTCGCATTTACTAAAATATATTACTGGTTTTGATATCTGTGTTTGATTCTGAAAACATGCTGTTTTTATATCTTTTAACCGAACTGGTAGTTAAATAAATATTAGATATATCCTCAATTTAACCACAAACATGTTGCCACTTTTTTTAAAAACTGACTTCGGCGGATAAAGGGTTAATTTTTCCAACTATTTCTATTTCCTGAAATAATTTTATCGAAGGGGAATATCATTTACCAGAAATGATTCTGTTACTGGAAAAAGTTCGAAAACAGTTAAGAAAAGAAGTCAGTTTCGAATTTAAAATGCCTTACAGTAACAATGTCTGATAAAATCAATTGTCTAACATTTGTTATCATTCAGTCGTTATCAAGAACTTCTATGTAGGCCAAAGCTGTGATAACTTGTAATGGATAACGGAAACTATTTTCAACTTTGTTCTGGAAATTCAAGGAGAATTTTTTTTTCTTCAATGTTCTGATTTGAGAACCGTGGTGGTCAGGGGATAGATCTCTCGCCTCCCAATGAGGTGAACCGGGTTCGAATCCCGGCAATGGATGGTTAATTCGAATTCCCCACCCGGGTCACACCTACCACAGTGCTGACGTAAAATATCCTCAGTGTAGACGGATCATGCGTTAGAGTCCCTTTGCCGTCAGGGTAACCGTGGGAGCTTTTCGAGGTTTTCCTCTCCATGTAAAGCAAATGTGGGTTTGTCCCATCAAAAAATTCCCCCATGAAATCAAATTTCAATCAATACTTGGTCCAGGAGTTCCCTTGTCTTCTGGATTGGGTTCAAAATTAGCTACGGAGTTGAACATTAATAGTCGTAAAACCAAAAATTGGGTCAACGACGGTTTTAAAACAAATTCAAAAGAGAAAGCTGAGAAAAAATTAAATTAAAACATTATTTAAACTTATGTGTCAAATGTAATTTTTATCGCCAAATAATGCTTCAACAAAATCTGTGCCTGGCTCTGTTTAATTTTATTTCCAAAATACTATGTGTACAAAGTGCAAAATAAAAAAAACTGATTATTCTTTTAATTTAATGATCAGATCTCACTTTCTGGGACTCAATCTTATTGGTTTAAACTTGTTAATTAATTAGTGCAGGCGTTATTTTAAGGTGCAAAATTATATACAAAAACGTACTTTCTCTGAATAAACATACCTTTTTACTTTCTGGGAAATAGGGTCCTATTAGTTTGGTCAGGAGAGCTGCTCAAAATTTGAACCCCCTTAATGTTAATTTCACGTTTTGCGTATTGCGCTTTATCTCCAGAACTTTTTTAGCAAATTGAAATTTTTTTTCACACAGTTATAAAATACGTCTATTTAAAGATAATTTCATGCAAAAGATAATTTTTAGTATATATTTATTGTTTTTTAGTATTTTATTTAATAATAGTCGAAAAAATTTGTTTCGTAAGGCATACAATTTTTTACCTAATTTTAAATGATATAATTTCACACGGCAAAATACAAAATTTGTATGTAAATGGACGAATAGTTCCTTTAAAAAAAAGGAAGGGAATTTTAAAAATACAATTTTTTGGATACCAAGATTGAGTCCTGGAACATGAAGATGTGACCATTCGATCAAAGGTTATGCAGAATGGTCCGTTTTTTCTTTTGCGCACTAAACAAGATTCACTTTATGAAAATATCACCATTTTTATTTAGAACGGCTATAAACAACCACTCACTAATTCATTTATAAACCAACACGGTTGCTACAAACATTTTTTATTTTTCTGGACGATGCAGAATATTTACATCGAAATTAAANAGGGTCTGAAAACTATCTGGGAAATAGGGTCTGAAAACTATCTGGGAAATAGGGTCTGAAAACTATCTGGGAAATAGGGTCTGAAAACTATCTGGGAAATAGGGTCTGAAAACTATCTGGGAAATAGGGTCTGAAAACTATCTGGGAAATAGGGTCTGAAAACTATCTGGGAAATAGGGTCTGAAAACTATCTGGGAAATAGGGTCTGAAAACTATCTGGGAAATAGGGTCTGAAAACTATCTGGGAAATAGGGTCTGAAAACTATCTGGGAAATAGGGTCTGAAAACTATCTGGGAAATAGGGTCTGAAAACTATCTGGGAAATAGGGTCTGAAAACTATCTGGGAAATAGGGTAGTATTAGTTTGGTCAGGAGAGCGGCTCAAAATTTGAACCCTTTTAATGTTAATTTCACGTTTTGCGTATTGCGTTTCATCTCCAGAACTTTTTTAGCAAATTGAAATTTTTTTTTCACACAGTTATTAAATTCGTCTATTTAAAGATAATTTCATGCAAAAAATAATTTTTAGTAAATATTTATTGTTTTTTAGTGTTTTATTTAATAATAATCGAAAAAATTTGTTTCGTAAGGTATACAATTTTTTACCTAATTTTAAATGATATAATTTTACACGGCAAAATACAAAATTTGTATGTAAATGGACGAATAGCTCCTAAAAAAAAAAGGGAGTTTTAAAAAATAATTTTTTGTCCCAAGATCCTGAGGCGTGACCTGATCCAAGACCCTGAGGATTCAGTCCTGAAGCATGAAATTCCGACCATTCAATCAAAAGTTATTTTGTGTGGACAGTTTTTTTTTCTTTGCGCGCTGTACTATACAAGATTCGATTTACGAAAATATCACTGTGATTTTTATTTAGAACGGGTTATACCCCCCCCCCCCCCCNCCCCCCCCCCCCCACTAGTTCATTTATCAACCAACACGGTTGCTACAAACATTTTTTTTCTTGGACGATACAGAATATTTACATCGAAATTAAAAAGACATTTTAATCGGAAGATGCTAAAATGCATATGCATCTACGGTTTATTTATTATATTCCTGTTTAATATTTGGTTACTAAAATGTCTTGTTCATCAAGAAAGTGATTGTGTATTAAAAGGGAAAAAAGTTTTTTTAATGGCCAACTAAACAGGGTTCAAACGCATCTGGAAAAATTTAAAGAATAGTAGTGATATTAATATTAATTTTTCGATATTATTGTATGTGTAGCTACCAAAACATTTTATTATCTTAGCAAATCTATAAAGATCCAAAGGTGGCAGATGTAAAATTTTGTTTCGATAGAGGAAGCAAGAAATTCTCAGCTTCTTAATAACAAAAATGATACCAGTTATTAATATTTTCCAGATGCGTACGAACCCTGACTTTAGGAAATATGCACGTAAAAGTTGCTAATTTTTATGTATTTTTATATATTTTTCTTTATTACTCACTTTCACAATTTTCGTTTTTCTATGTAATTGTGTTAACGAGTTAACACATATTAGTCAACATGACATAAATTCGTCCTGTTATTGACAATCATTAACAGCCAAAACAAAAATTCGTCTTTTATAATTTGTAGTAAATAATAGTTTATAAACTGAGTTTTAATTTTTGTTTTTCTGAAAAAATAAATAAATAGTGGTAGTCTTTATTGACTACCACTATTTTTTCTTGATTCTAACATTCTCTTAAAACGTTTTTATTAAAAAGTTGTGGTAACTACAAATAGTTTATCCATACTAAATAGAAGAAAAAAAATATTGTTACTACCAATATTTTTTATTTTCCGTATAAAGAGCAGAATTGTAGTAGTTAAAAAATGCTGATATTTAGTCAACGACAGTATTAATTTTGGGCAGATATAGAGACATGCCAACTGCTCCGGATTCGACAAAATATTTTAAAAAAAGACGATAGAGAGCTACAAACCAAATTTTGCAGATTTTAGGTTAATTTAGAAATTTTTTTAAAAAGCTCAACACAGCTTACTCTTACCAAGTGGCGTACCACAGAAAATTTTAATTTTTTAGAAGTAGTGGTAAATGATAACCCTATAAATCAAATTTACTAAAACAAGAATTATACATATAAAGACTATCACTCGAAAATATTTACCAGCCATCTGGAGCAAGTTGGCATGTCGTATCACTAGTTTGTTCTTAGTTTAGTAAATTTGATTTTAAATAATTATGATCACCACTTCATATAAAATAAATTAATGTATGTTAAATTAATGATCTACTTCCCTCTATTTTACAATTCCTGCTTTAGTTCGCAACCACTGTGAAATATCTGTTGTAAAATAAGTATATGTTGGAAAAACTGACAGAAACCCCCTGTAATTTGAAATGCGAGAAATAGTTTATTACTTCTGTTAGAGACAAGATTACGAAGCCTTGAATTTCAGACAGCGTTAATATTTGATGCTAAAGATTCCTCAAAAGTGCTGAAGCGACAAAACTAAAAATTAATAAGCTCCTTTTTATGCATCACCTTCAAAACGGATTGCAGAAAAAATGAAGGAGATATTCAAAACGCATAACTAAAGCACTATGTCAACACAAAACAAACAACCCAAAATATTCTTCTTTTTTTATATATATATTATTTGAGAAATGCCTAATATATTCGATTTTGAAAATTTCGAAGAAACATTTTTTTTCTTTTTCAAACCTCTAGCACTGTGGTTCTCAAATGGTGTTACACGGAACCTTTGGGTTCCGTGGAAAGAGTTAAAGAGTTCAGGACTCTTTTATTAACACGAAATGATTTTGGGACTTTTAATTGAATTTAAATCGAATTAATAAGCCATTATTTATTTAATATCCCAGTTTCCTTCAAGAAATTATTCAGATTGAAGTACCAACAAAAAAGAAATGGCACTGTTTTAAAGAAAAAAAGAATTTTTTAATGACAATTTATTAAATAGATAATGAAGAAGAGTTTCCTATAAAAGAAATTACATTCGTATTTTTCACTGGGCTTTGAAATCAAACTAAATTTACCAAATTTTCAAATAAATTGTTCACATAACAACCATTTTCAACGAAAACCATTTTAAAGAAAACCATAATTCGACTTATTATAGTTGTTTTCAGTTATATTACGTCAAAAATAATTTCAGTACTAAACTAGGGAAAGCTCCAGAACTGCAAATTTTGCTGTAGGACATAAAATCTAGTTTAAGATTATAAAATGATAAGACAATTAAAATAGTTCATCTGATTTTTTTAAAATTTTATTTTATAACCAGCCTTGAACAGCCGACCTAATTCTAAGTTTATAGCTATCAATGTTCATTTCAACAGCTGTGTAATTTTAAACACAACCCAGAAGACAAAAGAACTTCCAGATCAAGCATTGTGACAAGCTAGCCTTCGTGAAAGCCTTTTTGTCAGTACCAACTCTCATTTGCGTTACATGGAGAGGAAAACCGTGACAACCTCCCGCGGTTAGCCTACAGGCAGGAAGAACCTAACCCATGATCCGTCTACCACTGAGGACATTTAACGTCAGCACTGTGGTCGGTGCGACACTGGTGTGGAATTCAACCAGCCATCGCCGGGATTCGAACTCGGTTCACCTCTTTGGGAGGCGAGCATTCATTCCCCTGAGCTACCTTGACAAAAATTTGATCTTTTGCAAATTTACTCAAAGCTGTTAAAAAGTCTTACCATCAATGTTTTCGATGCAATCGATTGAGAGAGACCGCCACGTTTCAGATTTAAAGTGAGTTAATAACTAAACAGCAATTATAGTTACACACTGTATTTATATAGTTTAAAATTAAAGCAGTGTCTTACAGATCATTTTTTAAAACGAAATATAACCAGTGGCACACTGTACACTAGTAAATAATAAGCCGCGATTTAACTCTGACACACTAATCGAAATAAGTTCACCATCTTCGGTATAGAGAAAGACTCGTTATTTAATATTTTTTTATGGAGGAGACGTTGCATTGGAAATCGCAAGGGGCGGGTTAAGCGTAAGCGGGGCCCTGGGCCAATCAAATTTTTGGGGCCCTCGGATTAATTTTATTTCTCGTACGTTTCTTATTTACTCAAATATAAAAGTATTTATACATCTTTTCATTTAAGAAAGCATATTTAAAATTGAAATAAATAATAATAAATTAAATCTTACTTTATTTTGTTAAATTAAAACTAAAAAAAATTATCGTATTTTATTAATATATATTTGAAATTGTTTTTTTTAATCATTGTTTTTCTTAATTTTCTTAAATTTACTTTCTAAAAAATTTTTTTAAGGGGGCTTCTAATTATTGGGGGCCCCAGGTCATGGCCTAGTCTGGCCTAATGAGTAATCCACCCCTGGAAATCGCTATTATGACCGATTATTCATATAGCTAGTGAATAAAGGTAAAATAGCACGAGGGGAAAAAGGAATCGAATCCCTAAGTCATGAGGTATCCCTACGTAGACCATGCACAGAGGGACCAATATTTGGATAGATAGATTTCCTAACATTAATCCTAAAATGGCTTATATATATACGGTCAATATAAGGACTATATTTGCTGAATAATGAATATATAATATCCGGTGAATCTGACCATTCTATAAATTGCCGATATTGGTTGTAAAATGGCAGAAAAATATCGGGTAAATCGGATAAATCTATATCAGGCCAATATCGGAAAAATAACGGCCCTTTGAAACATTATTCAGCCATGATTCGTGAATATTTTTCCATAGAGGATACAGCTTATTTTGCTGCTAGGGGATAGTAAATGGAGCTGTTATTAAATATGCTTTATCAAAAGTAGCAACAAATAATTTAATAAATTGAAGAAGAAAAACTAAAAAGTAGCGTTAAAATGCAAGGAATTTAAAATATTTCAACAAATTCGTAATTTAGGCACATGATAGATATGTTCGTTGTCAAGAATTCGAGAAATCATCAATTGCCGCACATTGTTCGAATCTTGGATCTAAATTCAATTTCGACAATGCCAAAACTATTTTTCCTCCAGTCACATCAACTTATCTTGAAGCCCTGGAATTTTGTTTTATTCATATGGATGCTGATTCCCGTGTTAAAGACATTACTTAACAAGTAAAAATGCATTTTACCCTGATTTGCCCAGCTGTTTTTTTTTTTTTTTTTTTTTTTTTTTTTTTTTTTTTTTTTTTTTTTTTCATCATCTTCGTTTTCTAGCTCTGTTTTTCACCTTTATTTTCCATTTTTTTTGGTGGCAACTTTACGTTTTTTATTACATTATTTCGTTTTTTATTACTTTCGTTTCTTCTCATTCACGTCTGGCTACTCTTGAAAATGGGTGCCTGTTTTTGAAGCGCTTGAAACATGTTAACTGTTATTTTCAATTTGTATATTTTTGAAGCGAATGAAGTTTTTAATAAGATAATTTCTTGGGATTATTTATTTAATATAATGAGTTTACTTTATCTGTAATAATAATTTTCCCACCTTATTCAGTTTTATCAGGCATACTGTACTGATAAATATGCTTCCTGAGAACAGCAGTAAATCAGCGACTGGTTTACATGTTGTTTCAGATACAGGGCTGTCATGTAGAGTTATCATTATTCTATAATGCTTTACCATTCTCTGTTAGTTATCATTTCTCGTACCCCCTTTCGTACAATAGCTTTACATGATCGATAACAAGGTTCTCACGGTACCTTAAAATGATAATGAGGTAAATAATCATACAGCATAAGTCCGCTATAACGATAATTCATAATAGAAGTTGAAATTGACGTTATACTCAAACTCCCATATTTAATTTTTAAATAGAGTGAAGGAAAGAGACGAAAAATTTTATAGACATATTTACCTTTTCCTTTTATTTTGATCAATATTTTCTATTTAAAATATTTATCTAGTCAACACCTTCTATAACTGAAATCCTCCACACGGTTTTTTATAGGTAGTCCGATCAGACCACTATGAAAGTTAGCCAGTTTACGTAAGAATCATTATACGAAAGAGCCATTTAATATAAAGTTTTGTATAAATACGAAAGTAGTAGCAAATATATGTCTAAAAATTTGTCCAATTGATGAATATGATTGGTTTGTCTTACTTACTAGTCAACCAAGACAGATTCAATTCTCAAATATATATGATAAATTACTCTTAATTACTTTTAAAATAGAATTTTGATTCACGCGCAGACTGGTTCACTTTTTAAATTGTCTGCGCAGACGACTTATTTAAAAAAAAATCGTGTGGAGGCTTTCTGATGTAGGAGGTAATGACTGTGCTTGACTACAGGTTGTGGACAGAATTGCGTACTCTGTGTACTTCCGGCAAAAGGTGTTGAGAGTTCTAACAAAAATTTCCAAATTATAATAATTGTATAAAAATGAGTGGCTAAAATTACAAGAAGGAAATGATCTTCGTTTCTCTCTTTACTGCATAGACACCAGAAAGAAATAAAAAAATGTCTTCCATTTAAAATTTCTTCTCATAATAATGCAAACAAAACTGCAGAAGAAAAAAATATTTTCCGAAGGAAAAATTTTTAGTAATAACGGAACGCTAGCAATTTTTATCTTGTTATAAACATACAATATTTGCATCCATAATATTAGATTTTAAACAGGAAATTTGTCGCTAAAATGGATTTGTCTGTAATATGCCGCAATCGAATTATGTCGAATGTATTAAGCGAATAATAAAAATTAAAATAAGTTAACTTTAATGCAGAATTTTTATTAATATATTTTTCATGCTTTTTTCATTATTTTCTATTAGTTTTGGTCAAATTAAGGGGAAAATATTATATTTGGCATTTTAATAATTTATGGTTATAGAATACAATATGAAACACAGGTCTCTTTTTCCGCGTTAAAGGTAAAATATTCCAAATACGGCTCACTTCCAAGAAATAATTTTTCGAATTTACTCATACTTGCAGTTATTTAGATCTAAGAGAAGCACTTATTCATCATGGATATTTCTTTAATTTACAAAGTCGATTGTTGATCACTTTTTTCTATATGAAAAAAAAAATTTTTTTTTTGGAACTTTATATTTTAGTACAATTATAATTCCGACAATCTAATATATTTTTTCGTAACTGTCAGTTTGTTTTTGCTTTTTTATATATAATTAATAATATCAAAATATATTTTTGCTTGTAATTAGAGCATCAGAAAAAGTATACACCGCCTTGAGGCAATACAATGATTAGACATCTTATCCAGCGGTTCTAAGGATCGTTTTTTGTGAAAATTATCATAGTTTACATATTGTTTAAAGATGTTTCTGTACATTGTGTTGTAGAAATTCTGGAAACTTAAAAAAAAATGCTTATTTTGAAACAATACTAAGAAACCATAGTAGTAGTAGTAGTTGATTACACCCGTAGTAGTTGACAGCCATTTGATGTAAATATTTATCTGGAAAGAATACTTAGACCCATTTGATGTAAATAAATGTGATAATTGATGAAACCTTCAAAAAAAGTGTGATTTTTGCAGATTATTCATACGGTTAGAACATCTTTAAACAACATCTTTTTAACAATGAAAAAAGTGGTAGTACATTACTGTATCATTATCAGGATTTATTTAAAGGAAACTTGTTTTTTATCAGTTTTAACACGTTAATAATATGAATATTTATCTGAAATAATAGTACAGTTCTTCTTTTAAAACTAAAGAGGTAAGCGACCGAAAAAAAGCTCACATAAATGATATTTATGTTATCGATCAATTATACATTGTGATGAACGATTCTCCAATATCAATTTCACGAGTAAAATAATTTAGTTAACAGTCTTTATCTTTCAAACAAAAATTTCATTTCAGCGAGATCAAATAATGGAAATAAGCAAAATTAGCATCGTTGTGTACTAGAAGTATAAAGTATAAGAAGTATCTGATAACAAATTTTGTGTGACAACACACTGCAACCATATGTGTTCTTATCAAAAAGTCCATAAAGGTATCAAAATGTCTAAAATAAATGAGAGTATATGGGCAGTCCCTTATCTTTAAAAATTACATAGAAATTAAGATTCAGATAATCTTTGAAGGGGTAGACAGATAACAACTATTGTCACTCAATATTAAGGTTGAGTCACAAATCGGGTTTGAAGAGAACGTTTTTCATTTAAATAGATAATAATTTACAACCTAAACGAACCATATTTTTTATATTTGATTAAAATATATAATTTCGAAAAAAATAATTAAAAATATTTTTTTACGACGAATTTTAAGATTCTGCGCTTAGCTTTATAACCATCCATGGATTTATACTATTTATGAGTCACCATTTCTTACATTTTCAGTCATCAGTTTCATACTTGAGAATGTAAATATTTTTAGAAGCTGCTTAATTTTCGGATTTGGGAAATAAATTTATAATTAACTTGTATATGTATTTAGCTAAATAATCCATAATTAATGACATTTTAAAGATAAATCAGAGGTTAAAAAGGAAATATATCCACAACTGATCTTTATCAGATAAAAACCAATAACTTTCACTCTTACAATTTTTAAGGAATCAAACACTTTAAAAAAAAAAAAAAACGATAAATAATTATGCAAATAATCATATATTTAAAAATAATGAATGGTTATTAAAGAAAAACGAAAGATTTTTTTTTTAAATTTTAAAGATTTTGCTTATATATGCATTTATTTACTTAATTTATTTTTATTTCTTTATTTTTTGAATGGTAAAATAGTAATAAAAAAAAATAAAATTAACTTACGCTATCCACGGGATGCTCATTTTCGATCGGCGACGCTGAGTGAACACCCCCTTCTGATCACTTACCATTTTTTATGATTGTTCTTACCTATTGTGTCAAAATTATCTATCAAGGAGGGGGGGACGGAGAAACAAAGTAGATACACACTACATAAATCAAAATATTAATAACTTTATCAGATTAACAATGAAAATACTTATCAGATTTTTAAGGTAAATTTATCTAAACTGATGTTATTTAAATGTTTGAAACAAAGTATTTTCTATGCTAAAGTTCAGCATTTTGTTTAAATTATTCAGGGAGAGTATACATGTTTCATTTTATTTTTAAAATATTACAAAAATTTACTATGTGTTTTGATCGGATACCACTGTTATTTTTTTTTTCAGTTATAATTATTTTTTTAAAATGTGCCTGTAAAAAATTTATTATTTAAAATCGGCGGTAATTGGGTACTCCAAGAAAAAGAACACGATACACACACATGTGACCTATGACGTCAGCTCCAGCTGATCGTTTATAAACAAAATGGCGTTAGAGTTGAGCTAAATTTCTCCACATAAGCTAGAATGTAAATTAACGTGAAGTTAATTAAATACGACGCCGTATCGCCCATCGAATTTGTTGAAATATAATTATTTCTCGTCTACGTATTTTACTTAACTTAGATCCATTATTTGTTTATGCATTTTAGTGTTATGTATTTAGTTTGTTTTGAGTACCTGGCAACTTCTACGCACAATTAGTTTATGTTCTACATGGCTTCATGCCTGTCATTGTGTTAAGTAAGAAATATGTAATAAAACAATTGAAATTTTTGTAAAAGAATCTTTGTGTAAGAATATAGAATGTGTCATTAAAGAGAATTGATACTTGACGGGCTTGGCTTACACGATATAGAATAGAAAGAACAGTTGTTATCGTAAGCAAATGCCACGTTTCTACAACCAATCAAAATAGATATACCCACACTACGTCACTTGCAGGTATCCCTTTGAAATAAAAGAAGAAAAGAGTGATCATGTATTCCGAGGCAAAATTAATGAGAAAGTGGTACTAATTCGTTTAGAAGAAACATAAAAATCGCCATACTATTATTAACACAAACGATTCTTAATTAATTTAGGAAATATATGTACATTGAAGTTTTTTTAAAAAAAACAAGAGTAATAGTACTTACTCGTTTGGAGGAACCGTAAAAAAAATTGCCATACTATTATCGACGACAATGATGCTTAATTAATGTTGGTGAAATGCATTAGTTGAAATTAAAAAAAATTAAGCAGTTTGCTGTAATTGAAAAATTTAAAATAAGCTATGTATATTCGAAATTCGATTAAGGGAACCGAAGAAAATCGTTCTACACAGGTGACGTTTAATTATTATGGTACTGTGTACTACTGGTATTATGGTAAATACCATTATTATGCTAAGTACCAGCAGTACATAGTACTATAATAATTACCATTTACCATATTGTACTATTGTTATTACGGTAAATACCACTGGTACAATATGGTTAATGGTGCAATTTTGATAAGAGTTCTACAACGGGTTCTCCATTGTTTCAAAAAGTATTTTTCCAGTGGTAGCAAAGATAGTGTATTAATATTTAAATGAATTCGAATTAAAAGAACTTTTTTACACTACTAATTTTAAATATTTTAAACGTAGCGTTTAAATGGTCGGATTGAAAAATGGTCATGCTCCTAAGTCCTTATCAAATTCCTATTTAATTTTTTTCCCTTCAAAAATGTATATTCGGTTTGCTGCCACAGATGAATTTTTTTCGCATAAAACTCAAATGTTGAAGGGTTATATAACCGTTGACATATGTCATAAATACCAAATATACTAATATAGGTATAAAATATTATAATGATAATTTTGCCCCTCGAAAGAGATATGTATCGGAGAAAATTGATAATGGTAAATTTTGACTATCATAAGTTGATCATTGATGATCAGGTTTGACTATCCTGAGTTGAGCGAGCAATATCATCATGCCAACTGATGATAAAAACAGTTAATCTCTATTCTGATGAGAGGAACTAAGATAAACGAGTTTTGCTCAGCTTCATAACAGAAAATCATGAGAAAGGGTGACAAATTAAAATAAGTGGAAAATTTTATAGAAAAACGTAAACATTCTCATCAGGAGGCATTCTTTTACAGCGAAATAGACATTTAATAAAGAACAATTATCTCCGTTAGAAGTTAAGAGTTATTCTTTTTTTAAATGGAATTTTGAAGAATAACTACCATTTTCCCCCTGTTTTATGTATTGGAATACACTTAAAAGAATCATTTAACTCAAACATAAAAGTTTTATTATTTCGTAAGAAAACTATTTCATTATATGGATAGGGGATCCAAAATATTAAATACACAATAAACAAGTAAATAATTTATTTTAATTTATTTATTTATTAACTTATAAATTTAAATTTGATTTAAAATCATCGATCTGATATTGTTTGAAACTGAAATGTTTTGGCGATTATAAAATTCAATTCTTTATGCAAGCTGATTTCACTAGATGTGATGCAAATAATTTTTTTCAAGAAAGAAGGGAGATGCAATTTTTAAAAGTTTAAGCATCTATCTCGTGTGTTTTGAAAAAAGTATATTTAGCATTTTGTTACTGTGTCACAAATTGATTTAGCTATACAAGAGATTTCCAGTGATCAAAGGGATTTTCCTTGTCCATTTTTTTAACAACTATTGCGTCATTGATCGGTCAAGCACATCTTTACTTTTTTCCCTCAACATAAATTCGGTGAACATTTGAGGCATAATTATGCCCTTAATAGTGCATTTGTCTGTTTGTATTAACAAGACAATACTCATAGTAAAAAAAAAAAAAGTAGGGTATTAGGTCTCCACTAAATCATTATTTTTTAATATTCCGCAAGCGAATTCTTAAGTTATTATTATTCAAAGCTGACAGAGATCAGAATTTTCCATTGCTATTTATACATCACTTAAATGATGAGTAAAACAAGAAATAAAGGAAACATGTAAATCGTTGAATGCGGATCACAAAATTATACTAGCATTAAGTACCAAACGGCTAAGGCCCAGTTCGCTAGCGCTCAACAACCCCGATGATTGCTACACAACAATTGCTGTTTCTTGGCATAAAACAGTTGAAATTATTCAACTAAAAGTATATGTACTAAAAAAAGCTTTTGCCCTGCCACTTCCCAAGTCCGAATATTTTCCCTTACGATACAATTAAGATTTATTAGTGAACATAAGCCATTTTTCTAAGTAATAATTTTTTGAAATAACATTTAAAATTAAATGTTTATTGTTATATCAAATTTGAGGAGTTCACAACTGTAATTTACTATTTTTGCATTCGTGAATTTGTGAATAAAGCTGAAAGTTAAGTTCTAAATCATTTAACGAATCTCTTTAACCGTAATTCATAATAGTATATTAAATTTTCACCAAAAAATAATAATTGTAGAACGGTTAATAGGATCAGACACCGATTTAAATAATCTTAAATAGTAACGTAGAATTACGTTATTCGAATAATAGTAATGATAAAAGGAATCCTCTTAAATTCTTAATTTAGAAAACAAACAAAATCAAAAACACAATAATAATAGTACAAGTAAATACCTTTAAATTAGGGATGAAAAAACATTTGTAGGAAAATAATGCCTTTATGACTTACATCAATTTTTTAATGACANTAATTCATATTTAAAAAATCATTATAGATCAGTCTGAATACGCTGTGTGAATCTTTTCTAGGCTGAATATAGTGGCGGAGGACAAATCTATAAAAAATCAGTGTGAACAGTGAAGTGACTTAATATCGGGTTACTCTTACAATGTTATACTGGTTAAATAGCTGTGACGAATGGCTGAAAAAATATAATATGAACAAATCTTTGGCTTAATTTCTCCTGAGTAAATCATACAAACTCTTTATTTGGTTTAATCCTAGGGAAGAAGACCCAAATCATTATAAGAATGAGTATAATTTGTACAATTTTCTTTACAACTAGAGGTAAGTAGGCAATTTATTTATGTCGCATGGCCTGCATTTTTTTCTTCTTGTACTTTGTAGTTCTTTTTGTAGCTGAGCTGAGCGAAAGTTCTCTTTCAGTTGGAAACATCCTCCTTTTTCAGAAGAAATATTTGCTAAGAAGATCCATTTAAAAAAGCTGATAGCGCAAAAGTACCATCAAATCAATGATGTGAGAAATATAATCATTACAACTTATTAAATCTCTCGTCTCTTCTTCCAAAGAAAACTGATTAACTACCAAGAATAAACCATAGTTACATTTTTGCTTGTCCTCTATAATAAAACTTTTTTTTTTTAAGCCACCCAATATTGTTTTAAACATTTTCGTAGATTAAACTTTTGGCTGTGCTAATGCCCTATTATTAATATCCCTCTGGCTTCCTCTTTTTCCCCACGCTGAGATTTTCCCTATAAATGACGTAATATTTGACAAATCGCGCGGAAGCTGCACGTGATGGTGAGCTTTCATTCGCTTTCTCATTCGATTCGCATTTTATAACAACGAAGTATGGAAAAAGTTCATTGAAGGCTTGGCAATGAGAATTTTGTGCTCTGTCCGCTGTTTGCATTATTTACTAAAATTGAGAAGCTGCTCATGAATCATCTGCATGTTGTCATTGAGCGTTTTAAATGAATAATTATAATTTTGATTTCGCCGATTAGTTTTAATTTGAAAACATGATTTTATTTGTGATATTTACTATTTGTTTGTTTCATTTTTCTCGTCCTACTTGTATATTTGAAGATGGGAAATACGATTTATCCGATCTGGATTGGTAAGTGATTTTAATTAAGTATTCGCTTTGTAATTATAAATTTGCTGCCAAAGCTTATTGACGCTTTGCTATTTAATATTTTTTTCTCACATTGATGGATTTACGTGTTACATTTTAAACTGTTTAACTTTCCGTTAGTTCAAAGTAAACAATTACAATTATATTGGCCATAATTAGTTTTCTATCTCCATTGTATTGTCAATCATTTGTCTTAACAGTGTTAAATTTAAACAAGATGATTATAATTATTTCAACAGAAAATTTTTTCACTTACGTAAAACCATATGTTAGATTCCTATCCTTACTTCTGGTGAATATTATTGACAATAAAATTTATTAGCATGATTGCATAAATGTATGCTCGTATCTTTTATTTTTAAAAAGTTCATATTCCACGTATTTATTTATTTATTATTATTTTTTTTGAATGCTTCGTATATTGGGTATGAACAACAATTTGCCGGGAATACTCCCTCATTAGTTGTAGTTCCCTTCCGTTTCTACTTATGATTTATAATTTTTGAATAACTAAAGTTTATATTGCAACCAGGGTTTTATACTTTGTGTATTTGCTTTCTTATTTGGTGTAAAAATTTCGTGTGATATAGTTTTTGTGCATTTAAAAGTAACATATTTGGGTTAGGTACTTATTGACAGTGTATTAAATTTTTATTGTTTTTTGATTACCTTCACGTTTAAATTTTTTTAATGGCTATGACTATCAGGATCATAGTTTGGGGTATGACTGATTAAATTTGCAATATAAATTTTTCTTATTTGCATGTAAATGCAAAAGAAACAATAATTTGTCTATTATTTTGTAAAAGAGAGAAGATTTCTGTTGGGGATCCTACAATAAAACGGTTTTTAAGGTTTGACAAGAGTAAGACAGTGATTCCACTAGATTTTTTAAACTACAGATCCAAGGATTATAATATTTCTGCTTCTCGTTGTGCTAAAAGCATTCTTTTTTTTAAATATTAATTTGTAGCCTCATTTTTTTTATCTATTCATATTCACATCCATAATTATTCTATCCAGGCAGTTCGAAGGAAAATAAGACATATAGTGGATAAATATTTTTCATCAAATTGATGTTTTTTGTTTAATTTTTTAGTTAAAAGTATAAAGAAATCTAACATAGAAGCATTTTTCTTCAGTTTATTTTTGATAGTCTATAAAATAAAATTTTTCTTTTTTTACATCAGAACTATAATATTTCTGGGTTAAAAAAATTTGGTTGTTAAAAGTAGGTCCTTTTATTAAAATATAAATTTTTAATCCCCTTTTTCCATATTGGCGATCGAAATGGGCTGCAGGTGGCGTAGAGCAGAACTCTTTTCCTATGGCAACACTTCACATGCTTTCTCCATTAGCGTGTGGAAAGTCATAGAGGAAGGAAGTACGTTTGTTTCTCTCTTGATTTTCAAATAGATTAAAATCTTTTAACTTGAAAAACTATATGGAACTGAAAACTACATTAAACATAGTTCTAAAGAAAAGTATCACGGAAATTTTAGAAAATATTTTTATTAAGTAAAAAGGAAAAATATTAAGAAAAGGGAAAATATCGTAGTACATTCCTATATAACTGAAAAAAGGAGGAGAGGGAAGGGAGAAGGGCTAAAGGCATGAAACCGGTCTCTCCCCAGATAGCGTATTCGAGTGTTGCGATCGCGAATATTAATATTCACCTCCATAATTCTTCTATTCCGGCAGTTTCATAGAAAATAAGACAGTTATTGTATCATTCTCATGGGTTTAATAACTAGAAGCAGAGTATTCCGTGATTATTCTGGGAGTCAAAAACTTAAAATCTGACAAAATTTTGAAATTTTTGCTAAATCCTGTTAACGAGACGTTTACATACATGTGATTCATCTGACAATTTAATTCTTTTTGTTTGGCAGATTTTTGCCATTTGAATATTTGCAACTGAGCCAGAATCTGTTTATATCGGGAATCGTGATTTTCATTCACTCGATTTTAATATTGAACATCGATTTTTGTATTTACCCAATTTGAAAGTTACATGTTGCGATTCATGCAATTTAAATATTCTACATTGCGATTCTTATCGAGATGATTTAAAATTCCAATATCTCATTTTAAATTTACACAATTAAAAATTCTTTGCGTTTTTGATATCCACTATCGCAGTTCAAAGTAGATTTTAAAACCCGACATTTTGATTCTCATTCATGCGATTTTTAAGTACAATATTGCAGATTCTTGTATGAAATAAGTTTTTTCTTGAATTAGTTACTGAAATGGTGTGATATTCTTCATCAGTAAGTAATTTTATTAAAAATGCTAGCTTAAAAAATGTTAAATATGAAGCATGTTTGATATATAAATTGACATCTTAATACCAATTTTGCACCTAACATTTTCAGGGTTTTTCACTTAGTGTTACAATTACCCATGATAGTGGAAGAATTTTTTTTCTTCAAATTCAATTGTCGTATTTTATATAATGTTTTAGTTAAACGTACGAAGAACTCTAACCTTGAAAAAATTTTGAATCTCATAGCAAATTACTAATTCTTGTAGGAATTTTGTTTGCTTTGTTAAAGTATTTTTTTACAATATTTAAGTTTTTTTAATTAATTCATATTTAAAAAATCATTAAAAAAATTTAATACTGTGATAAAAAAAAGGTCTTTTAATTGTTCTTTGAATTACAACAATACTAACCAAAAAATTATAATAGTTTATTCTAAATTAGAATTATTTTTTTAAAATCAAAAACAGTCATCTGGATTTGCTAATTACCTGTATTTTTACAATCGCCAATGGTTTGAAACTGATCCATGCAACTTACAATTGTTCTAAATTTAATTTTGTAACAGGAGCACATTTTTGAAACAAAAATAACCTCAAACTTTTATGTTTATTGAATTATATTTGCCATTTTAACAAATTGCACTTGCTGCAAAATAATGGAAGTTTTAATTAAATAGCTAAATTCAAATTCAGCATATTTACATCTCATCAACTTAACAAAAATTTTGGATCAGAATAACACTTGCTTGTTGCAGTTAATTTTATGGAAATTCCATTCGCTAATAACAAATTTAAAATCACCAACCTTATTAAATTTGGAATTTGCAGTTTGTTTCAAAATCATATTTTTTTTAAAGTTTTCTAATTTTTATAAAACTTTAGATTGGTTCACACCATTGGTGAAGACCAATAAAAGCTGATTATAGAAATCCAATTATGTCATGAGCAAAAATACTTTTTAAATAATTAGAAGAATACTTGAAAATTGATCAAGAAAAAAGTGTATGTCGAAAAATTTTTTCCTCAGAATGTTATCAATGTTTTAATGAAAACATCGACGCGAGATTTTATTAATTTAAATTAAGTGAATATGAAACACAATGTGTGATTTTAGAATCGTGTTAATTCAAATTTTGATGTTTGATTTTAAAATTCTGGGAATACGACGAATCTTAAAAATTAACTTTAAAATCGCCTTATTATGAATTCCGTTTTAAAATTAAGTCATTTGAACACAAATCATAATAATGCCTTTTTTGCACAATATTTGATATAAAACCATCGAAATACCAATTACAATGCACGATTTTAAATCTAGTAAATGTAATTTTAAATCTCATTTGCTTAGATAGGAAAAAGCATAAAAGTAAATCTTTTTTTTTCTTCTCTGGAATTCAAAGAAGATCTGATTATAATGAACTTTCTTTGAAAAGGCCAGTTTATTTTATTAATTGAACTGAAAGAAAAAAGCAGAAAACACTCAACCAGTATACCTGAAAGTTAAATGCAGAAAAGTCGTGGGAAATGTGCGACTGTGCGAATCAAAGATTAAAATTCTCATATCAATCTCAACCAGAGTGACCTGGGCATTAGGATAAGATAATTTGCAGTTTTTTTTCTTATTAGTAACACTAACAAAAATTTTCACAATGCTTACAAATTTTCCGCTACTGGCATTCTTCCATGTTACAAAGGACAATGTAAAAACAAGCACACAAATAATCATTTAATAGCATCCTTTCATTAACATTTTTTTTTAAAAAATTTTATATTAACCATTTTAAATATAAAATCAAAAATTGTAGTTTTTATTTTGTAGCAATAATAAGGTTATTATAATTTTTTTTAATGAAGTTTGTATCTGTTGCATAAAAATTATAACATAAGTTACAAGAGCTTTTTCTTTATTTGCCACTTAATGTAATTCCGTCTGTACTTTTAAAGTTTCGTGTTAATTTGAAGTTTTTTTTAAATAAATTTAAAACAATAATAAATTCATTATTGCTTTAGAAAAGAATTTTAGAATAAAAATATGTTTTACCCTATGTCACATTCTATAGTTTTATATGTTGCATTTTATATTTTCATAATAAATGAAATATGTATTTATAATTTTCACCTAGCTTTTTCTTGTATGCATAATAGTATTAGGCTATTTAAAAACATCCCTTGAAATAACAAACACATTTTTTTTAAATTTTTTATTTTATTAATTTATTTTTTGTTAAAAAATATTATGTGATTGCTTTCAAAATGTGGCTTTATTTAAAGTAATATAGAAATCTAAGTGATACAGAGATGTTTTTGCGATGTAAAAGCGAAAATTCTTTTTTGAAACTTCTTAATATTTTTTTTAAATTCTAGATATCTATTTTCTTAAAAAAACTTTTATGAAATTTTCAACTGAGTAATATTAAAACGTTTTCTTATATTCTAGTTTAAATTATGGATTTGTTGTGAAAAATTAAAGGATTTTCCTTGTGTGTTTTTAAAGGATTTTAAGGCAGAGGACAGTAATTACGTTTTCCGTGTAATTATAACTTAAAACGGTCTTTAAATTTTTATTTTAAGAGTTTGTTTATTGTGTGTCATGGATTTGTATACTTTAATGTTTGTTC
Source organism: Parasteatoda tepidariorum (assembly GCF_043381705.1). Lineage (NCBI taxonomy): Eukaryota > Metazoa > Arthropoda > Arachnida > Araneae > Theridiidae > Parasteatoda > Parasteatoda tepidariorum. The sequence goes on along the minus strand of NC_092212.1, from coordinate 4,142,549 downwards.
TTAATGTATTAGTTATCAAGATTAAGTTAATTAAGCTGATCTTTTTTCTAATTGCCTTATGCAAAAGTTATCATGTTGAGCACCCATCTATTCCATGGATTCCAGTAAAAAATTGTAATAAAAACATATCTATTGATTTAGATTTATTTTTTATGTGAAGTTTTAATTGTCACAATGGCACAAATTTATTAATTGCACACTTCAATTATAGTAAACTTGAATTTCAGAATATTTTGAATGTACTGCTAGCTCTTTAATTAATTGATGAATCATTTTGTAATAATTTTTTTCTTTTATATCTTTTCTCAGGATTCGAGGATGGCCAGTTTCAATACCAAAAATAAATGGAGAGCTTGCAGCCTTCGAAATCAATATTTGTCGACCTGTCCAGTCATCAACTGGCTGTGTAAATAGTTCTGTATGCCTTGTCACTCGTAACGGATCTACGAGTTATGGAGACGCTGTGATGGAAAAATCCTCTAACTATGCTATTTCAGATAGTTTCGGTGGTGGTTTTTCCTTGTATCTTTTGACCGAAGTTAAATGTGGTGCAATAGGTGTGTATCGTGCTGCCATCAATTTTGCCTGCGGGCCTTACTTAGGAGCACCTGAATTAATTTTAAGAAGTGAGTGTCAAGCCAATTTTTATTGGAGAACTTTAGCCGCCTGTAAAGAGAAACCAAAAGTTAAACAAGTACCTTGCTATGTTATTGATGATCAGGGTAATAAACGGGATTTATCCCCACTTATTATGCCAGAAGGTGGTTATTTTGTAAATACTCCAACTCCGGCTATGGATTTCGTGATCAATGTGTGTGGAAATATAGTTCCTGACAATAAGACAGAAGGTTGTCCTGACGCTGGAGCTTGTAGAATTATCGGCAGTGAGAAAATTATGTTTGGTACACCTCGTAGGAGAGTTTTATCGCACGAAGAAGGTCTTACTCTTACCTATACAACACTAGGTTATTACACTAATTCTGGTTGTAGGATGAAACCAAAAACGACCGTCACTTTTAAGTGTCCATCTCGTGGACATAGTCAACCACCTAAAATTATTTCAGACAGTAATTGCCAGTATGATGTTGAATGGGAAACTGAATATGCTTGTCCTGAGAATACTCTGAAAGGGAGTATTAAAGATTGCAAGTTTTCACTTGACAATCATGGTGTTGAAATTGACTTGACACCGTTGAAAATGAAAACTTTTGTGAACGTTACTAGCAGTGATGATAAAAATATCCATTTTGCTTTAAGTGTTTGTAGTGGATTAAATAATTATACTTGTGGAGACAAGCATTGGAAATCAGTGGCAGCATGCATGGCAAATTCATCAGATAACTCATTTCAAGTTATTGGAACCACTGATAAATCAAATTTCATGTACGCAGATCAAGAAGTCATTTTAACGTACCCAAAAGGTGCAGAGTGCAAAGGTAATGGCGTTGAGCAATCATCTACTATAAATTTTGTTTGTGATTTAAATGCTGGTGTTGGTGAACCAACTCATTTATCATCTGATTACTGTGCTCATATTTTTGAGTGGCGCACTAAACATGCCTGCTTGAAAAATCCTCTCGACACTCCTTGTTCGGTTACTTATGATAAGAAAAAGGTGAACCTTCAAAAGCTTTTGCTCCTTAAAGGTGATCCGTGGGAAGCAGTCGATCGCAGAGTTCTGCCCAGTAAAGACAATGCTGAATATTATATTAATGTTTGTGGACAGGTTTCTAATTTAGACAATAGTAATCTCATTAAATGTGGTGAAAGCTCCTCTGTTTGTGTCTTACTTTATAATGGGACTTATTTAAATCTTGGCAATTTTACTACTGCTCCTGTTTATGATGAAATTTCCAAGTCCATTAAATTGCATTACGTTGGTGGTAGTTTTTGCAATGGTGAAAAATCTTGGTCATCAACTATTTCATTTGTTTGTAGGCCAGGGCATATAAATTCAGGTCCGGTTCTTACTAGAATCAATGATGTAGATTGCATTTATGAGTTTCAATGGCTTACAGCTGAAGCTTGTCCTGAAGGTATAATTGAAGGCATTAATTGTAAAGTGTATGACAGTAAATTAGATATAAACTATGACTTAAATTCTTTAAGGTCAAAAACGTATCAGGTAGATACTGAAAACTATAAATATTATTTGGGAGTTTGTGAGCCTGTTCAAGATACACCATGTTCTGCAAATAAAAATTCTTCTGATAATGTGGGAGTTTGTCAAGTTGATAAAGTGAATAATTCTTCGTGGAAAACAGGAGAGCCAACATCTCATCTTTCTTACATGGATGGAGTTGTGAATTTAACATATTTAAATGGGGATCCTTATAATGATGCGAATAACACTGCTCGAATGACTATGATTATATTTATCTGTGACTATCATCCTAATAACAATAGTCCATATTTTGTTGAAGAAGTTGATTTTGCATACGTTTTTCATTGGTATACTGATTTAGTTTGCCCCAAAGTTCCATCAATGGACTGTTTAGTTCATGATCCAGTTTCTCATTTAGTTTATGACTTATCTGGACTAGCACTTACTGGACAGAATTGGGTGACTATCATCAGTGAGGACAATAAAGAAAGGCAAATTTATTTAAATGTATGTAAATCTTTGGCAGGACCAACTGGCTGTAACCCGGATGCTGCTGTTTGTGCAGTTGAAATTACCGATATAGGTGAGAAAGTTGTTATTCCTAACCTCGGACGAGTTAACTCACCTCCTCTTTTAGATAGTCCTGGTCATCTCTCTTTAACATATACTAATGGTGATCCCTGTCGAGCATTTGGTGAAAATACCACTTATTCAACTGTAATACATTTTCTTTGTGGAGAACAAATATCTAAAAATGGACCAATATTTTTAAGCAGATTAGGAGCTTGTGAGTATGCATTTCTTTGGAACACAAAAGCAGCTTGTCCTACAGCTAATTTAGAAACTAGAGATAGTTGTCAATTAACTGATATTGATTCTGGTTTTACTTTTGATTTATCATCTCTATATATGAATAAACAGCCCTATGTAGTTCAATCACCATCACGTACTTTTCAGTTAAATATATGTGGAAAAATCAACCAGGGTTGTACACCTTTTAATGGCATTAATCCATCAGTAAATGTGAGTGCATGTGAAACTGATAATGATGGCAATATATTGTCAGAATTGGCTATTTCAAATTCTTATAGCCTCAGTTATTCTGATGGACAGTATTTAACTCTCACTTACAAATCTAACTCATCAACCACAGGTTCTGGTAAAGGAATAGCCATAAAATTCCCTTGTACTTTAGGAGCACCTGATCAAAGTCCTGTTTTTATAGGTAATGAAGGTGGACAATATGTGTTTGAAATGAAAACCAGCCTCACTTGTATGACTTCTCAGTTTGATTGTAATATTGTTGATACCAATGGAAATGAATATGACTTGAATCCACTTGCAAAGTACAGTGATGGAAATTGGGAAGCTGTTGACCACAGGCCGGAATACTCCCATTTGCGGTATTATATAAATTTCTGCCGTCCTTTAAATAAAGTAAGCTCTTATAATTGCCCAGGGGGTAACTCAGCGGCATGCCAAGTGAATACTGCTAATATTGGTAGTAACGGTATCGATTTAGGTTCTCAAAAAAGTGATCCTCTTGTTAGCCATAGAGGAACAGTTGTAATCCGATATGTTGATGGCTCTCTGTGTCAAAATGGGCAGTTTAGCCGAAGTACAACTATAAATTTATTCTGCTCGAGTAAAGAGGGAGATTTGATATTTATTGGGGAAACTCCAGAGTGTGAATTTGTGTTTTCACTTGATACACCTGCAGCATGTCCTATACAGAACAATGTAGGAAATAACTGCATGGTGAAAGATCCTATATTTGGTTACATGTTTGATCTCAATCCTCTTAAAAGCAAAAACAATAATTACAATGTAACTGTTGGAGAATATGTTTATTTATTTAATGTTTGTGGTAAGTTGAATGGATTAGAAAATGTTTGTGCCAACTCCAGTTCCTGTCAGACCAAACCTTCGGATATTGGCTTTTCAAAAAGCCTTGGTTTGCCAAATGATGATCTTGTATATAGGAAAGGTCTTATTACACTGGAATATCAGTTTGGATCAGGAAATTGCCATGGCAAATATAATAGATCTACAAAAATTACTTTTACTTGTCATCATGGCCGAGAAGATAAGGATGGTCCCTATTATGTGTCTGAAGCTGAAAATTGTACTTATTTGTTTGAATGGCCAACTGTGCATGCGTGTCCTCCTTTTGATGTCATAGAATGTTCAGCTGTTGATGAAAATGGAACCCATTATGACCTTAGCAAACTATCATTGCTCAGTGACAACTATTATGTTAAATATCCATTTTCAGATAAGAACACATTTGTAATTAATGTGTGCCGCAGTGTAGTCCACACCTCTGATTCTCTTTGTCCTTATACATCAGCAGTTTGCTTAGTGGACAACTCAAAACCATCTGAGCCTCTTAATCTTGGGCGGGCTGTGCAAGCTCCATACATTGATGATGGTAAAATAAAAATGAGGTATTCTTCTGGAGATCCATGTAATGAGGAACATTCAAGTACAGCAAGATTTTGGCAAACTATCATAGAATTTAGTTGCAGTGAACATAATATTGATAGTAGTCCACAATTTGTTGGCAAAGATGACTGCACATATTATTTTGATTGGCCTACTGCTTATGCTTGTCCTGCAAAGACTGCTGTGAGCAATAATGATTGTACAGCTTTAGACCCAACTACCAACTTCCAATATAATTTGACTGCTTTGAAAAACCAATTATTTATTTCTAATGTTTCTGGCTATCGCTATACCTTAAATATTTGTGGAAGCAATAGTTCTAACCCTTGCGGGTCGAATAGCGGATTATGTCAAGAGGAAATTGCTGGCCTGAAAAGATCTTGGAATGGTGGAAAACCGAATGGAAATTTGATGTTTACTGGTGAAGGGTTAATGTTTCTTAATTACACAGGCGGAGATGAATGCCACGATGGTCGTTTCAAGCGCAATACTATCATTGAATTTGTTTGCGGTCCAGATGTAGGTGAACCACAGTTTATGTATGAAACACATGATTGCACATATTTCTTTAGCTGGAAGACAGAATTAGCATGTCAAGTAGCACCACATTGTGGAGTTAAGAATAACAGTCAGTATATTGACTTGTCTAGCTTCACTAAAACATATCATACAGCTGCCTCAGGTGTGTTAAATGATGAAGCATCATACTACATAAGTGTTTGTGGTCCTTTACCTACTGTGGAAGGAGTTTTTTGCCCCCCAGAAGCTGGTGTATGTAGAGTAACACAGAATGGAGTATCATCGAGCAAACTATGGCAGGTATACTTTTCAACTGATTTGATCTAATATTTTTTGGATAAATCTTTTGTTTTTTTTTCCAATTTAGCAAATTTTGTTCTTTCAGCATTGCTTGAAAATATTGACAAAACTAAAACTTGTCCTAAAATGTTACATGAGCAGGGTATCCTGCACCCCAATGCTTAAAATGCAATATAAAGTGTTACATAATTTTATAAATATTTATCATTTATAATAAAGAAATAATACTTGTAATATCACAAATAGCTTCAATAGTAAGTTTATAGAGAACTGAAATTAAAAAAACTAATAAAATAATCTCTCTGCTAAGTTAAATTCCATCATAGTTATATATAGTGGCATAGTGCTTATGTTATCTGTGTGCACTTTGAATGAAATACTTTCATGTAGTCATTGAAAAAAATGTTTTTATATTTGGATTATTTTCTTCAAGTTACTCTGTCCCCGGCTTGTTTGAAATATTTCTCTTTTTCTATATGATATTTAAACTTCTTGTTAAAGTCTCATTCACCGATGAATGTTTTGCAAGATTTTTATTAGCTTTAATACTAAGTCTTTCTAAAATGGCATTGAATCTCAGCTTTGGATGTTCAGACGATGAAGCGACCAGACATACTTTGACATCAGGCACTGATTATTGTTTGGTATGACACGTTTGTACTTTAATGAATAAACTCTATATTTTATCAATGAACGAGTATAATATTTTAAATAATATTTTGAGTTTAAACGTTCAAATTTCAACAAAATTAAAAGATACATGTCTATGTTTTTTAACACTTGTAAATGTTTAGAAACATTTTTGACCCACAGTGCAGTAGGGTATTGAGAATATTTAATATTCCACGAATTGAGAATATTTAACTTTTTTGTTTGGCTGGATTGGGATATACCACACCACGACTATTCACAGGTTAAAACTATATTTCTGCAACATTGAGAACCATTTAAAGTCAATATTTCACAATGATTGCATGTAATTATTAAGTGTGGGTTTGACTGATTAAATATTTTTCATGTAACCCAAGGGTCAGACATAAAACATTTGAATGTATATATCTAATTGAATAGCACATGAAACATTTGAATACATATACAGTCGGTCTTCAATTTGACAAACTTCCATTTTGCAATTTTTTCGAGGAACCAAAAACATTTTGAAAATTTCTTCGTTAAATAATTTCCAAATAGCGAAGTAAATTTTCTATTTAACACATTTTTCTTTGAAATCCTGTTTCCCTATTTCCCAAAATATTTCAGTATATTTCAAACTTGTTAACACATTATATGGGGAAATGACCTTGAATTGATTTTCACAGCCACTTTAAGAGAAAGCATGCATGCAGAAATCCATGCCAAAAATCAATTTACAAGAAAGTATAGCAGAAATTTCTAAAGCGTGGAACTATGATGTTACAGATCGTACTATTCGTAGCAGCTTTGCTAAAGCTGGATTCTTAGTCAGCGCAGAGGATAATATTCCTTTAGAAGAACTTTTTAAAAAATGTGGGTGCAGCTAAGAGAGAACCACAAAATTAACGATGATGTACTAATTAATAATTTTCTTTTTTATTGATTCTGAAGCTGCAACAGAAATATTAACTGAATCGAAATACTTGTGAACAGTGTGTAATATAAAAACAATACAGCAATAAATTGTGAGAATGATGAAGACAGAAATGATGAAGAAATTACCAAACCTTCATTTGAAACAATTTGATAGTAGATACTAGTTTACAAGATAAAGTTGAATCAGTTGCTATTTTAATTATGTCTAGTGTTTATGAATTTAAAACCTCTTTTGTGTTGTTTAAATATTTCAAATGGTGATTTTCTTTTTAATGAATTTTCCACTTTTATAACAAACTTTTTATCAAAATTTAGCATCGTTAAATAGAGGTCCGACTCTATATATATAAAAGCATAAAAATTTTAGGAACCAGTCATTCATTTGTGCTTACTGTATATATTGTAATTATGGAATTTAAATCTTATTTTGATTTATTCAATTAAAGACTTTAACAATTTTCTATCATATGAGAAAGTTATTGTTCAATATGAATACATTTCAATGTTTCAATTAATATTTTAAGTTTCTTTGCATTATCATTTAATATATATGCATTAATTAATTCAATAATGTTGCAGATTTCTTTTTATGTCAGTATTTAATTTTCATAAGAGTGAATAAATGTAATCCTCTAATTTTAATCTCTAGTACCTATAGATAAATATTTAACCAAAAGTCGTCTGTAATTATTTTTTTATTTCTATTTAGAGTTTAGGAAAAATGGAGCTGCCTCCTATGATTGATTTCATGGGTCATGTGACTGTCATCTACACCAATGGCTCAGTTTGTTTGAGTGATCCGCGTCTTCAAAATAGAGCTCGAATCATATTTATTTGTGATACTGAAGCCGGAATGGTGAGTTTTTGTTTGCTAAGAAAAACTATAAATAATGAAGATAATATAATTATTGATATTCAAAATGTTATAAATTACTTTGTTAAGTGAAGCACAATTCTGTACTATCTTTAAATGTTATTGGTATCAAAGTTAGTAGTTTTTTAAATGCTTTAATTGTATAAAAAAAATGATTTCTCATTTCTTTTGTAAAAATATTTTTGAATTATATTTGTTTATTATAGACTTAGATAGTTCATCTTCTGTACAGGATTTGTTAATTTATTTTTTTTTAAAAAAAAAAACATTTACTTAAAATTCATGGCTATTATTTTTTAAAAATAAATCTTTAATTTAGAAGTTTACAAGGCATTTTACATTCTTTTTTGATTTTCATAATTTAAAAATGTATTGTAAATATATTGCTGTGTTAATAAGTTTCAGTTAGAAAAATTATATTATTTATTACTAGATTTATAATAAATTGCAGCACTTATAAAATAATTTTTTGTTTAATTCTAATGAATTTCTTACAATGCAAATAATGAACAAAGTGAACATTTAATTTAGGATTTTTTTCATGCCTTTTTTTTCATCTATAAAAAAATATTATTGAATATAGTTTTTTTTTTCCATAAGAAAGCAGGATGATAATGAAATACTTATCAATTCTTAGTTCTAAAGCAATATCTACAAAATCACATTTTATTTTAATGTTGAAAATATATTCCAAAATCGTAAAACATTAATTTTTGGATGTATTGCTATAAATCAATTTTTAATGCAGTTACATAGTTTCATATCTATTGTCACAATTTATTTTCAATGATATTTATAGAATTAACATAATTTTAAACTGAAATTAAAAACATAAATAAATATTTAATTTGAATTTTAAAAAAAAGATCTGATTTAAATCAAATAAATCAGATTTTTTTAAAAAATCAAGAGCTTTGCTTTTAAATTTTTGTTTCTACTTTTAAAAGTCCTTGAGATTACAAACTAGCCTTTAGAAATTCTTGAATTTTATTTTGAAATTAAAATATATCCATGCACAATTTTATTGTAATTTAAAGAAATTTTTTTCCCATTCTTTTATTAACATTTATGATTTTTCAGGGTGAACCTGTGATGATATCTGATGAATATGATGACTGTTTGTACTTATTTGAATGGAGAACAAATGTTGTTTGCCCAGAAAAACCCGAGGAAAATATGGCATACTGTAACTATACAGACAGCAGCAAAGGCATTCATTTTGATCTCAGTTTGCTTATGAAAAAATCAGATCCTTATTATCAAGTGAGATCCTTTTTTTTATCACTGAAAAAATATTGAGGTATTCATAAAAAATATGTAAATATAAATTTTTTTTTTCAAATTTGAAATTTTTAAATTTTTATCATTCTTATCTGTTTAGTTTATAAAGAATGTGTACTGTTAATTAAAGACAAGTTAATTTAAAATATAAATTTTATTACTTATGCAAAATCTAGCTAACAAGACATTTATTCCCTCCTTACCACCACCCTCTGTTCCTCTTCTTAAGTTTTCATTCAAGCTTAATGACTCTTTTTTTTTAATGCAGAAGAAACGCAACATTATATAAACTTCTAGAACACAAGACTGGAAAAAAAATCAACAATAAATTGGCTAAAATTAATGAACTTCTGAAGCAAGCACCAAAAGAAATATAAAACTGATAATTTAAAAAATATTTACGAAATGATAAACATTTTAAAGATTGTCGCTAAAAAAAATTGAGTTTTTTCTAATTTTTATAAAAATTTTAATGAGTAGCAATTTTGTTGCAAATTTCGATTTGTAACAGAAGAGTTATTTCATGAATGTAATATATTTGCCCCATTTTTTACTTGCAATTAGATCAAATAGATTTCTAATATGATATTACAACATGGAAACTTTGAATCTTTCATTTCACTAATAACATTTCAATCCGCTCTACTAGCGTAAATCCTCATTTCAACCATTCCTTTTTTTAAAAGCATAATTGATATTGTCATAATTTTTAAAATTTCACGAACAAAACTTGAATTGCACATTTGAGTAATTACTTTTTGACGCGCTTGATTTGCTATCACTTTTTCGTCAGTTATCCTTATTGATTTTGCATATTCTTTAAAATCTCCCTACTTTTAATACAATATTATTTATTACAGCACTTGAATCTCAAATCATGTATTTATTAAACTCTTTATCGATGTGTCCGATTCAGGAGATTTCGTAGAAAATACTTGTGACTTTATCAATCTTTTTTCAGTTATTACCATATATTTCAAATTTGTTAATTTTTTTTTTTAATAAATTTTTTTTGAAGGGATGATGACTGGCTACGGAAAAATATGTACAGTTTTTCAATATATATATTCTTTTATATGTTAAAGGGAAGAAAAAATAGAGAAAATGCTGGGATGGCCTGGTTGGTAGGGCACTGGGCCTATGTCCAAGAGGGCGTGGGTTTGATTCTCGCCAGCTGAAGACTCCCCGTGTAGTAAATGGTGGCTGATGCACGTTAAATCTGCCGAGACACAAGGTCCTCCATGTTCCAATAACAAATCAGACCTCTGGGGGTATTGATCCAGGAGTTCATTTGTTCTCTGGATTGGTTCAAAATTATAGGGCTTCAAAGTTGAACATTCGTAGTCGTCAGCCCAAAATTAGGTCGGTTGTTCAAAAAAAAAAAAAATTGCTTTCGTGGAAAATGCTTGTACAAAAAGAAAAGAAATTAATTACTAAAAAAACACTGCACATTGAGGAAAAAATTTAGATAATTTTTTCTATCTGTAATCACGTGTCTGGTATTTTTTTATTTTTTAACCGGCGTTGAACAGCTGACCAAATTTTTGGTTTACGTCTACTAATGTTCAACTCCTTGTAATTTTGCCTTTAATTTTGAACCTATCCAAAAGACAAGTAAGCACCTGAATCAATACCCCCAGATGTATGATTCATTATGGGAACATGGAGGACTTCATGACCTGTCAGAATCAATGTGCACCAGTAATTTACTACACAGATAGACTTGATTCGCAGCGGGGACTGAACCCACGATCTCTTGGACATGGGCCCAGTGCCCTACCAACCAGGCTATCCTGACCCTTACATGTCTGGTATTATTATGTGTCCATCTTCCATAAAAAAAATTTTCAATTTCATATTGTCAAAAATATATTTTAAAAATTCCTATTTTACTTTCCTATTTAAAAATTACTACTTTCCCACTATCCTTACTTTAAGGGCTACATTTAATGAAGTTTTGAGTCCCATATAGTTTCCCAGCTTATAAAAAATTTACTTGGTAAGAAAATGAAGACAGAAGCTAACGTCCTTCTTACTCCAGGGTTGCCACAGGCGACTAAAGCAACTTTTTTTGCCTGAAAAGGCTTTTTAAAAAAAAAGCAACTATTTTCAGGAAAGGGAGACTATTGGGAGACTTTTCTGCACTCCTAGCGATGTTTTTTATTATTATTATTTTTTTAAGGCATAAATTGGGTGGAAAATCTGCACCCCACAAGATAGTTTTTGAATACACTGAATTTTTTTTTTCGTAAAAAATAAAAAATTTTGGATTGCAAATTTGAGTCTTCACTTTTTAATTCGTTCAATCTGCACAGACTCCATTGTAAGTCTATTTCACTTCTCGATCGCCTTTTCAATGATTATTGATAAAAAATTCTGCATGATTAAAAAAAAAAAAAAAATTAATACGATATTACGATGCGTGAATTTTTAGTCATATTTTTGATGAATTTTTGTTCTTATTTAGGCAATTATTTTCCTAGTTTTTGGCTACCATTTTCATGTTTTAGGCTACTAAAAGCAATTATTATTTTTTTTTATGTTGCAACCCTGTACTCCTATCCACATGCTAACGGTAAAACCATGCTTAGTGTTGCCGTGGGTAAAGAGTTCTGCTATGCGTCACTTTACCATAACCCCTTTCGATTGCCAATAAAGTAAGTCTGTTGGAAATTGACATCAAAAGGCTCTAGGTATTTTAAAATGAACTTTACAGCAAAGAAAAAGAAATTTTGAATGTTATGAAAACTTACATAAGCTTCCAAACCTTTAATTTTATATATTGCAAATTAAATTACCTGATATTTTAAGGCCCTTCTCTAAATTTAAAAAAAAAATTAGTTCATGTTTATTTAAAATTCCATATGTATATTCAGTAAAAATAAAATATGAATGTAATAGTAGTTAACATAGATTTATTGTATTTGTAAAATTTAACTTCGAAAGTTTTTTTCATAACTTTTTCTGATATTCTGATTTATTAAATTAAATGTTCTGAGGACAGATAATGTAAGAATTATGATTTATATTTATAGGTGACTAATCCAAGAACTCACAATCCTTATTTTATAAATGTGTGTAGTCCAATTAAGAATCTGACAAATTGTGAGAATGCTGGCATTTGTCTTCAGAGAGGAAAAGAGTTTTCTAGTTTTGGCTCCATTGATACTCAACAGTTTTCATATGATGGTCAGAGACTGAGGCTGACTTATTTTAATGGAGATGATTGCCCTTCTGGAGGTTTTTATTCAATTTGTATTTTTCTTTTTTTAAACTTATATTCTGAACTATAAATTTTTATTTGTCTAAACTACAATGTGGATAAAGGTACAGTCGAACTCGCTTATGACGAACCCTGATTTAGCAAGTATGTCTGATTTTACTGATGATAAATAATTTCAGCAATTATGTTAATTTTTTTACAAAACCAAGGGGTCATGAGTCTTACCCGAAGTACACTAACACAACGAACACACAATTAGTTAGTTCAAAACAAATTAACTAGCTTCTTTGGCACTGCTCAAATAAATAGAATAAAAAATAAATAAAGTACTATGTTTATAAATAAGCATTTATGAATGAATTTTATAATTGTTTTACAAACCTGCTTTTTGTGTGAACTTGGTTATAACAAGCCAGTATTATTTTTATTGAGCCCATGATGTAAGCCAGTTTGAATATATTGAATTTAAGTTACTTCTAATGTTTCGGAAACATTTTTGCAGCGTGAAGGTGTAAAAAGGACTTTTTTTTTTTTTACATATGTTTCATTTGTTGTAACTAATTTCAAAGCTAACTTTTTGACACTTTAGTAAACTTAGCTTGTGAAGTGAGAGAGAGTTATTGACCGTGCCAACCTTCATTTTTTAAAAGATACCAAATTGAATTAAGTTAGCATGTCTTATATACTAGTGAATTGATATTTAATAATTGTAGTGGTAATTATGCCACAAGCTCTTTTGTTTTTATGTCAGTAAATTTGATTATTTTCTTATTTAGGAATTAATTGTTTTAGTTTTTAGAAAAGAGATATATTGTATACATTATCAGTTTAAGCTTTAATTTATTCTATTAAAAGTTATGCTCTTAATTATTACTTAAGTTCTTCAAATCTTTTAACGCATTAAACCAACTTCTCATTACCTCCCAATCTTTGGCTTAGGAATAAGATTCCTCTAATCCTTTAAATTTTGCTCCTTGAAAATCTGTCATTATTTGTCTTCTCTTTTTTTTTCTCCTACTATCTGGTGTCCAATTTTGGTACTCTTAGCATTTGTTCTGTGCATTTTCATTCTTTCTTATTTGAATTCTTTCTCTATTGTGGAAAGGTTTGCTTTTTCTATTAATGTTCTGTTTCTAACTTTAATAGGCCAAATGATTTTTGAATGTCTGAGTTTCTAAGGCAGTATGTTTTAAGACTATATAAAGGAATCGCTCTGGCTATTGTTTCATGGATATTAATTTTTGTTCTGTATGGAATGTTTGACTTCCAGAATTATATAAGTATTCCAAGTTGACTTGTTACTATTGTATGTTCCAAAAAAATTAAATTAATTGTTATTATCTTAAAATGGCAGATATTATCTTCAGATTTAAAATTTCACTTTTAAAAAGTAATTTTTTTTGCAAAAAATGCAGTTTATGCTCTTTAGTAAGATTTATAATCCATAGATGCAATGTTATTTTAATGCCCATTAGAACGCCCTCACTGAAATGTTCACTATAGTATCCGAAATATAGTTTTTTACCATAAAAACTAAACAAATGTTAAGACTCTTTAAAATTAAGTGTCTAACATTTGTGCACTTTGAAAACAGGCTGCTTTCATAGACATTGAGTTATTTAATTTAGAAAAAACTTCAAAGAAATTACTTAAACCTTTTATTTCTTTTCACATATTTAAGGTAAAGTTTTTTTGAGACACAATTTTCTAAGTGGTTGTCTTCTATGGTCAAACGGTTATCAAAATTAAATAGTGTATCAAAATTAAGTTCAAAGAACATTAATAATCAAAAGTGTATATGCACCCTTATGTAAATATCAATATGAAGTACAGATTGCAATCATAAGATTAAAAGAATTTTTTAAGAGTACAAAAATTTTATCATCCATACTTTTCTTGCTTGAAAACTTAATTCTCTTTGTTAAATGTTGGTATTTTAGAGTTTACATTATGTTACCAAATACTATTCAGAACAAGATTCTGATAAAATCTCTTTAAATGTTTTCTGTGCATCCGCAGTAATGATTTCTTTAAATGCTCATGTCTTGCACAAGCTTAAACTAACTTTTTCAAATAATATTTTGTTCAATTTTATTGAATATTTTAGCAGTTATAGTAATAAAATATAAAGTGAAAAATAATAATTTTTTGAAAAAAATGTCCTGCTACTTTTACAAAATATTGTGTAGTTATTGCATATTATAACCAACCTAATTTAAGTTACAAGCTTATTGCTAAATTTTTCAGAAGTGTTTTCCTAATTTTGTCTCTTCATCTACCTAAGGATGCTCTGTTTTATTTCAATTATATTTCAAATAACGTTTAGTGTCTATTCTCTTCCTCTTTTACGCATTTTGCTTGAATATTTTTACACGTTTTTGTGCTATTGATCTTTCTCAGGTATTTTAAAATTAAAATTTATCTTTTCTGTTTTACATGCCAGAGTTTATGCTCATAATATTTATTTGTATACGTTTAAAATAATTCTCAAATTTTTTTGCAGTGAAAGGGAAGCACTCATCAGAAATATTTTTCGTGTGCGATTCTAACGCTGGGCTTGGAACACCAGTTTTACATAAGGTAAGAAAAGTTATGTTAGGTACGGGGCCATTCTAATATTGTATAAGCATATTTTTGTAAACTTTTGACTACCTTCCATTCCTTGTCAACAAAAATGAGCAATTCACAAACCTTTCTCCTATACTTACATAAGAAAGTTGCAACTTCTCCTTGTTTTTTTTGCTTTACCTTTACTTTGACATTCATTGTAGCAAACTAGTTTTTAGATTTAATTCAAATAAAAAGAGGTAACTTTGAATGAAACAAATTTTACATTTTAATTTATTGTATAAAATTTTTAGTAGAATTTCTTCGGAAAAAATCTTCATTACTTTTTCTTAACTTTGAACTTATGAAATTCTAAAATTTTTTGAAACCCAATCCAGAAGACAAGGAAACTCCTGTATCAGGTGCTGAGGGAAATTTGCCTTTGTAACGGACTTTTTGATGGAACTAACCTGCATTTGCTTTACATAGAGATGAAAATCTCGATAACCTCCCATGGTTGGCCTGACAGCAAGGGGACTCTAACCCATGATCCGTCTGCCACTGAGGATATTTTACATCAGCTCCGTGGTGGGCGGAAGCCGGATGCGAAAGTCATATCGACCGCTTTCGCTGGGATTCCAACCCGGTTCACCTCATTGGAAAGCGAATGCTCTATGCCCTGGCTCACCACGGCTCGATAAGTTTAGTTAGTAATCATTTGTTAATAGAAGTTTTAGTTTTTTTCCTGATCAAAGCAGCTTTTGTTCAGTGGTTAAGAAATTGAGCTGCCAGCGTAAAGGATCGAGTCTGGGCTTCTGCACAGTGCTATTACCATCATGCCATTGGTTAAAAACTTATGAGACTGTACCTCTATGACCGGTTGGCTGTTGCAGAAGTGCTTTATTTTTTTAAACTCTCTACTCTTTAAACTATGTAAAACTCTAATGTAACTTCTCTAGTTCTCTGTTAGACACCTTTTTTGTAATTTAATTAAATGTAAATAATGCAAGTATCTTTGGAATTGTTGGAAGAATTCTTTTCTAAATTGGTCCAAACTCTTAAGATTGTGAAAGTTTTTTTTATTCTTCATCTATTTTGTTATGACTGTAATTTTCTTTTATTTTAATAGTTTGTTTTTGTTCAGTACAGAAAACAATAAGAATTTGTAAGTGAGTTTTAGGGTTTAGTGTGTGTTATACTATTGTCTGCAGCCTCATGTTTTGTTCTTGGTCATCTGAGGATTTTTGTCCCTTTTTTCTTGGTTAAAGTGTTTGCTCCTCTTTGAATACAACTGATGTTTTGCATGATTGGAGCCAGATAGAGCCCATCATTATCTTCTATTGAATAACGTGTTTTTGCACCACGATTTCATCTAAGTTGGGTGCCCTTTAGAGCAAGAGAACAAGTTAGGTCCAAAACTTATTAAGTGTAGAAACGTTTTGACTGTTTAAACATTCTAAATATCTACTTGGTAGTTTTTTTTTTTTTAAAGAAGTGAAATCTTGATTTACTTTTTATTAGGGTTGATAAAATGTTGTTTCTTTATTTCTTCAATACTTTTTATTGTGTAAATATTTAATAAAGCTTCTTTTGATTTTAGCGTTATACATGCCTGGCTGTTTTCATGTGGAAGACATCATTGGTTTGTCAAAATACTCAGCAACAGTGCTCTTTTGAAATATCAAACAAGCATTATGATTTCAATTTGCTTTCAAGTTTGTCTCATAATTGGAATGCTATGGATGCCCAGAATGTCAGGTAAAAAAACTATGAGGGGTGTTTTGCTATCACTGCTTTAAATATATATTTTTTCAATCCTTATCAAAATTAAAAATAAAATATGGTATGTTTTAGTTAGCCTTGCATAAATAATTCTAACTCATTATTATTAAGAAATTTTTTTTTCTCATTTATTTATTTGTTCTTTGATCACGAAATAAAGTTAGCACTCAGTTGAGAGATAAGAATAAGAGATAAGAATAAATAGTTGAATTTATTTGCACAAATGTAATTGAAAATTACCATGAAAAGTTTAAACCTTTTATATCATGCAATTATATTAAAGCTTTAAAAAAAGAAAGACATCTAAGTCACTATTGGAGAAGGCAAGTGTACAGAATATCAAACCCTGTTAGATTGCCTGGTAATTAAAAGGTATTTCTAAGAATAGTCTAATAACTCCTTTTTATTTCCCTGAGAATTGAATATTGCCCTTTCTTTACTAGGATTTGTTAAAATTGGATAAGTTTTTTCATTCTTCACTTAAATATTAGAGCAGTGATTCTCAAGCTTTTTTTTTTTGATGTGGCACATTTTTAACGATTTTGAAATTTGACACCACACAATGAAAAAAATTAGATTAAAAGTTGTTTAATTACCTATTTTACACTGCGTTAAATAGTTTGTGATAATAATTTTGAATGTGAAATAAAATATGTACTACAAAAGCACATTTATTAAGGGATTAATTATTTCTTTCTACCAATTTTTAATTAGTTAGTAACAGTTATTTATTTTTTTGCTAGTTATTAATTGTTAGCTTGTTTTCTATAGTTATTAACTGTTAGTTTTTTCTACATTAACTGTTATTTTTTTTGGGATTTCTTGTTAACTAGTTTTTTTGCTAATTAATTTTTGTTAGTTATCCTCTGTTAATTTGTTTTTTATATGTTTGTTCTTTTAGTTATCCTTTGTTTATTTGTTTATTAATTGCATAGCTTACTTTAATGATTAGCTCTTACAAAATTTTTTAGGCACGCAAAAGTGCCGCAGCACAGTAGTTGAGAATCACTGTATTAGAGTATTAATTTGCGATCCCAAATGTTTTTTTTTTTTTTTTTTACATGTTAAGAACAGTCACTGTGGAACACCAGGTGTATTCTGTGTATGCAATAATGTTGTAATTAATCTTATTTGTTGTATTAGAAATATTAGTTTTTAATTTTATAGAAGTATCTAGGTCTCATGCAATGGCAATAAGCTGATTTAATCATTACCATATTCCCGGAAACATTCGAGTGAAAGTGAAGCTTTCATTTGTTGCGACAAATTTGTTTTTTGACCAAATTTAAATGAAAGCAGGACAATGACTTTTTATTTCTAAGAGATAGTTTTAGTAGTCAGTCTAAAAATATAAATTAATTTCGACTAGCAGATTAATTTTATCATATATTAACATAATTAAATTCAAGTGTAATTTATTCCATAAAAACATACTTTGATAGTTTGATCCTATTAACCAAAAGTCCTGGAAATTTAACTAATCTTTATCTATTTTGCACCACTTAAGTGCACTAATGTTATTAAAAATTTTAT
Organism: Parasteatoda tepidariorum; assembly: GCF_043381705.1. Classification (NCBI taxonomy): domain Eukaryota; kingdom Metazoa; phylum Arthropoda; class Arachnida; order Araneae; family Theridiidae; genus Parasteatoda; species Parasteatoda tepidariorum. The sequence goes on along the minus strand of NC_092212.1, from coordinate 4,124,372 downwards.
TTATTAGCTATTGGATAAACATCTGCCGTGGAGTTCAAAGAACAAATACTACCATTGGCTGCTCGCCAACTGCTGCTGTTTGCATGGAAAACCGAGCTGGCTCTCATATCTCTCTTGGAACAATTCAAACAATGGAAGTAAAATCAATAAGTAAGTTATATATCTGTGTGTTATTTAAATAAAAAATAGCTTGAAATTTTAATGAAACTTATTTTAACAGGAGTCAAAGTCCTCTTATAAATCCCATGTATTTTAAAAGTCTTAAAAAAACATTCTATACTGTTCTATATTACCAAAATTTCCTATAAATCCTTTTTTTTTCTTTTTCCTCTCTGAACAGCAATATCATTTCACTAAATTTTTAGATTTTATATCCTGTAATGCTTAAAGAGTATGTAAAAATCTACATTTCTTATCTTAAGATAGTTTACAAATATGTTGCCTTAAATTATAATTAGTGCTTTTGGTGATGAAGTTGCAGCAGAGGAGTGGAATTAAACAACAATGACATACTAGAATTACAGTGACACACTAGACGAATGGAAGTACTCTGAAAATTTCTAAAATCCATTGATTATTTTTGGGACCCAGTTTTTGAATTGAAAGATGATCAGGATCTTATCTGAAATGGGTTTTTTTTTTTTCCAAAGCATATGTGACTTTTTCCTGTAGCATCAGTTTCGTGAGGTTTTTCTGGTGGTATAAGAATTGTGACATCTGAAAGACCAATTATAGGCCTTGATACCCTCAATAGCAGGAGTCAAAGTGCTACTAAAGAAAAGGTTACAAATGTATGGCATTACTTAAAAATTTTATCACTTTTATAAGGACCCATACGTTAAATGCTAAGCTCCAAAAAACGTCAGAACAAAAAGAAAATATGTAACTGCAAGCAAAAGAAAATATATTATAAGCAAAATTTGAGAAATTTTCTGATCTGGAAAAGAGAGTATCAAGTGCCCGGTCAATTAATGATGAGTGCAATTAATGACTTAAACAAATTCTTTAATTATATGTTCCTATCTTGGCTTCACTAAACAATATACAATTATCAGAACTTGCACTTTATATACAGTGTTTTCTTTACAGAAAAAAAAATGAGAGAGAATTTCTCACCCTTTCTTAGAAACAGGGTGAGATCTCAAAAAGTTAAGTGAGATTTCTAAAAATTAAAAAAAAACGCGAATAGACTTGGAAAAAAAATATTTCTTTAATTGTGATACATTTTTAACATCTTCTAATTTTTAAAGCATTGAATATTTTTGCTGCATCATCATATGGAAAACGTTCTATATCTACTTCTTCATCAGCTATTCTCATTAGGTTGCTCAAATGTTTATCAGTCATTTGTATAAGATATTTTGTCCTAATTCGGTTTTGAGTGCTAAATGACCTTGGAACAGATGCTGAACAATTCGGAATCGCTAAGTAAATTTGTGGCATTAAAAAAAAATGTATACGTCTTACATGAAGAAATCTCACCTTCCAAGAATGATGTGTTCTGAAAGGTGTTCTGTCATTCGGGGGGGGGGGCATTGTGTTCTGCTGTTCCCACCAGTTTTGAACAATACTGGTAAATAGGGAAGCTAGATAACAGGGACAGATGTTGAAAATAATGAAAGATCAAGGAAGAAAAGTGAAACTGATTTTATTCAAAATGACAGAAGACGAATTTTTTTCCAAAATTCGCGCATTTAGAAATTGATTAATAGAGGGCGCGATCTTCTCGCGTTGATAATTTTTTAATGCGAGAAAGGAAAAAAATAAGCGAGATTCTCGCGCTGTAGTGAAAACACTGATATAATTATATCTCTTGCCAAAATCCATTAAATTGCATATAAGTAGTTTTATGACAATTCAATAATGGTCTTTGTAATAGAAATTTTCTTAATCTAGATTCCACTGACTTACTGCTCACTTTCAAGTCAGGAGACAGTAGAGCATGCTCTAAAATTTCCTCATCAACTGAAATGACACCAACTTCTAGAATTTTTATGCGCTGTGGAAATCGCTTAGGAAAACCAAAAATGTCAAATGGTCCAGATAATGAATGTTACTACAACTTTCTCTGGGAATCTAGTTTAGCTTGTGCTGATAAAGCGTAAGTTTAAAAATTTTATTTCTGAAAGTTTTTTACAAAAATAATTTATATTTATTTTAATTATTTCATAGATATGTTTCCTCCGTCAATCACATTATTTCCACGTTTCTCCTGCTTTCTTTATTATATATATATATATTTGTTTATTATATATTTTTGTTTATGTATTTTAACGTATAATTTTTTAAACTAGTAACGGCGATGTTACTCGGGATGTAATCACCCATTGTTTATACCAAATGGAATGTGTATAATTTTTGAGAATCCAAACTAATTTCAACTATTGCCAATTCAGATTGGCAGAAACCCTGATTGTAATTGGTTTTTTACCAATTGTGTAATATAACAAATCAGTGAGACTTCNAATTAATATAAAATCGAATGTAATAAATATTTCGGACAATCACCAAAGCATATCTGTGATTGTCGACATACACCGGTGAGGGTCTGACTGTACAAGAATGTAATGAAATATTCGATCTTTCACCGACGTATTTGGTGTTTGTCGACATTCACCGGTGAAAGTCAACAACCACCGATTTCGGTCTTTCGCAGTGACATATATATATATATATATTTGTTTATGTACTATAACGTATAATTTTTTAAACTATTAATGGCGATGTTACTCGAGATGTTATCACCTATTGTTTATACCCAATGGAATGTGTATAATTTTTGAGAATCCAAACTAATTTGAATTATTGCCAATTCAGATTGGCAGAAACCTTGATTGTAATTGGTTTTTGACCATATTTTTTTACCAATTGTGTAATATAACAAATCAGTGAGACTTCAAGAGAGTATTTTCCTTTCCGTCTATACCTTTTCTGAATTATCATTGAGGATGCTATTAAAAATAAACAAAACTTAATCTAATAGTCATGAATTATTTTTCAAAGTCCACAAGATCTATAACATCTTCGTTCAAAACAGTTATTTGGGTTGAGGATAGAGTCTTCGAAAAACTGCCTTAAACTTGATAAAGGAAAGTAATAGAAAAAAAACTAGATAGATAGAACTAATAGCAAAGACCTTAGCATTCATTTTAGTAACTTTTGATATTTTGTACTTTTTTTATTTTATACCAGAAAAGAATTAGTTTCTCAAATAGTTGTTTTTATTTTTGAGTAAATATTTTTTGTTCTGTTTAGAGAGCAAGTGATCTTGGAAGAAAATGGTATTCTTCGTGATGCCAGATTTGGATTTATTCTGGACATCAAAAGTATATTGAACCAGTCAGTACCTTTCTATTTTTTTATATATTTATGATTCTACTAAACTATTTAGTATATAGAAATTGTTTTGTTTATTTAGTATTTATGTTTGTGCATGCAGTCAAATTGCTCGTTAATTATGTATTCCTACAGAAAAGACAATCTATAATTAAATTTTTGTTAATTTTTGCTTTATATGATTGAAAGTTTTTTTTACTATAAATCTATTTAATAAGTATAGTTCATTAACTCTTATGCCTGCTGTATCATGATTAATGAATAAACAATTAGGAAATATAGTTTTTGAATTTTTAATTCATAAATATGTTCTTTAAGCTGTAATATTCAAACTGTTCTATAAGATGTATTATTTCAATATATTATTGAAGTGTTATCAGTTGATTTTTTTAGAGCTGTTTGTGAGCATAATAAAGTGTATACTATTATTGCACTTAGTATATTTGTTTAATTCTGGTTAAGCAAAAATTTGTGCTCTTTATTTAGTTTAGTGAAAATCGGCAAATTGCAATTTTTTCATCTAGTTTTATAAAAATTGTATGAAAATAAAAGTATTCACTATTACCTTAAATCTTATTAAAGAAGTTTATTTCTGATAATTTATTTTTTTATTATTTCATGCAACACTCAGTTATAAATCAATATTGATGATAATAATCATTTCTAGCAATATCAAAGAGATAAAGTTACCTTAAATTACATTCTGCTTTAATAATTTGTTTTTCCAGCTTAAAAAATAATTTAAAGTGTAAGAACATTTTGAAAATTGATTGTGTATGTATATTTATAAAATCTGCAGAACATGTGAGAAAATGTAATACAATACTATATCTATACAGTAGAGTATCGTTCATTGGGTCGCCAATCAACCACATTTATGTTTTCTATCTACTGTTTTAATTTTGAGCACCACAATTGTAGGGGTGATTGTATTCTGAATGTACCCCAGAGTTCCGGATTTTGTGTATCATCTTTCTATAAATTAAAAGAGCAAGGCATGTGATTTTTTGCGGAATTCCGCCTATCTCAAAGATCATTGATTTGCGTAAGTTCGCAATTCAAACTTATAATCCGACGAAATTTTCACTGCAATCTAAATGCAAATTTTTAAACCTTCACTAAATTGTGTTAACGAGATGCTTTCATCCACATGACTCTTCTGTGATTTTAATTTTTTAATCAGATTTTATTGTTTTTAACATTTGAAACTGTGCTGGAATCCGCTAATATCACGAATCATATTCACACGATTTCAATATCAAACATCAATTTTTGTATTTATCTGATTTAAAAATCCTATATCGCAATTTGTATTTTCGCATTTTAGAAACCAATATTGCAAATTGTATTTACTCGAATTCAAAATCTAATGTCCCTATTCCTATTCGCAGGATCTGAAAGTCATGTATCGTGATTCAAATAACCAATGTCGCGATTCAGATTCACACGATTTTAAAACCCAATATTGCGTTTTTTATTTTCACACTCTCAAAATACAATATCGTGATTCCTGTAAGAATTACATTTTTTTCTTAGATTAGTTACTATGGAAGTAAGATATTCTTTATCGATAGGTAATTTAACTATAAATTGATATCTTGTTATTGAGTTTTTGCTCATAAAATTTTCTGGATTATTTACTTCGTGTCACAATCATCCCTGCAATTGTATGATTAAATATTAAAATTAGTCCGGATCTTAACTAATACCCAATGTAACAAACTGGTTGCCCAATTACAATGCACAATTTTTTTTTAAAGTGAAAATAACTTATGCTACTTTTTTATTGTAAATGTTAAAAAGTCGTAATTCATTATAAAAAATTAATATAATATCAATTTCATATGTAAGAATTTTAAGTCAAATTTTAAAGTTTATATTGTTAACTGCATATGAGAATTGGTTTTTAAACATTTAATAATTCAGTAACATTAGAGTTAAGCATGCCTATTCATTGGTTTTTATTCTTTTAATTTCTTTATTTTTTAGAAAATTTTCGACAAACGGTACATCAAATACAGATCAGTATGTTTATATAATTAATTTGAGTGGTGTCTACCAAAATTCTACATATTCTGACAACCCATGCGCAAATGCTGCTATTTGTCAAACAAAGCATGGATCAGATTTCCATAGGGATATTGGAAGCATTGACAGCAGAACTTTTATAATTAGAGGTATTAAATTGTTTTTGCTATTTATTAATAAGCAATTTTTTTAAGCATCTTTTTTCAAAAATATTATATAGATAAGTTGGAATTCAAGTTTTGCGTTGCATAGTAATTTTTGTTATTAATTTTGTGCATAATTATATGTTATTATTATTTTGCCATAGTAGAGCAGTAGTTCCCAAAAAGAGAGAGAGATTATTTTTCACTATAACCTGTCTCTTTTTTAGAGCTTGTAATTATATTTATATCATTCAAAAATTCATTATTTTATAATTATTTCAGAAAAAAATTTTTTTTTTAAAAACCCTACAATTAATTGAATAAATTACAAAAAAGATATGCATTTATAAAAAATTGTATTAGTTTTTCTGATGAAACTTTTCAATTCAAAATAAAATAACCCACTTCAAGAATAAAAAAAGTCTGATAATTTTTTTTCCCCACAAACTATCAATTTATTTAATTCATTTTCAGTTGCATTGCTATTACCAGTGAATTCAATTGTGTGATATAAAACATAATTTTAAAACTTTTAATTGCTTAACCAATTAAAAATTAGTGTCAAGGTTTCGCTAATCGAGGCTGGATCATATATGGTTCCATAGTATTTTTTAAAAAAATGGAACCTCTGTAATAAAGAACATTCATTAATATGTATGTAACAAATATTCGATCTTTCATTTATTATTTGGCCCTTCTACCAAATATTCGGCAAAGTATTATTTCGGGGGGAAAATTTCAATAGATTTTTTTGGGGGGAAATTTCAATATATTTGAAAAATAATAAATCTGGAATCGTATTTTTTACTATAAATTAGAAATAGTTTTTAGACATATTTGTTAAGTAACTTGTTAATTTATGTTTGGAAGGACACATAAAAGAGCGAAATTTGACGAATTGAAATAAGAATACTTTTTACTGAACCCTAAGTTTTGTAATTCTGATTTTTTTTGTTTTTTGTCATATTTAGGCAAGTCAATTTCTTCATTTTTTCTACACTTAATGTTGTAATGATTGAAAACTTATTTTTTGCTTCTATTTTGACTAAAGCAAAGCATATTAAAGAGAGTTTCTGATAGACTTAATTGTTTTACTGACTCTTTTTTTTCTTTCTTTTTCTTCTGCAGAATGACAAATAACTAGTAACATAGAAAACTGAGATTCTTAAAATTAAAGTTACATTTCAGAACTAAGAACAATATTTTTTCTGTTTTTCTTTTGGTTTTTTTATTATTAGTTTTCCTTTTTATCAGCATTTTTATTATAACAGCATTTTTAAAGAGCGTTTTTGATGAACATTACTATTTTATGTTCACTTTTTTGTGAAAATTCGGCAATGAGAGAAATCTAAATTTTGAATTTATCATTAAATCTCTTGCTTAAAAATTGAAGGACTATATATATATGGATTATCCTATCTAGATTTTTCTTTTTCAAACGTTTTTATGAACGTTTCTACTAGACTTTAGTCTTCAATTTTTCTTGAAAATTAATTTTCAAAATTGTATAATGTTTTCTGGATATCTTTTTTTTCTTTTGGAAAATATTATTCTTAGAATTTGTTTTGTTTTTTGAATTAGGAGGATTTTTTTTCAACTTTACAGCTTTATTTTTTTTTTATCTTTAATATTTCTAATTACTTTTTTGTCTTAAATATTTCTATTAAAGATCTTTTTCCTTTACCCCATACCAATAATACAGCTACATGTTGATTATTTTTCAATAATACCTATATTTGGTATTTGAACAAATCACAATTTGTTACATCCCTATAATAGAGTATGTTTTGCCTGTGGCCTTTTACTATTGTTACATTTTTCAGAGAATGCTGAGAAACTCACAAAAGGAAAAAGCAATCAGAAAGGCAAAAGAAAAAAAACTAGTCATGAATTATATTGTTGATAAGAGTTACGGAATTTTTTTTCCATTATTTCCAAACTAAGTGGAATATTCATGTACATTTTAATAAAAAAAAATTTTAAAATAAATAGTATTTTATGAGGACAACTTATGAAATTGACATTTTTAAAAACTTACTATTAAAAAAATCAAAATCCTGAGTACTGTAACAAGCAAAAAGTACTCGAAAGAGTGACTTACATCAAAGTATAATCAGTGTCTGAAATATTGTTTACAGGTGTCCACAGAACAGGGAAAAGACAGATTTTAATGATCTGGAAATTTCAAGGAATTTAATTAAAATACCCAAAAAGTCCCTGAAAACGAGATATCCATTTTAGTTATTTATTTATTTATTTTTTTTTCAAAAAAAAAAATGAATTGGCCTTATCTAAAAAATTTTATCTTCATCTTTAAAAGCAAGTATAAGTGTTTTGTAATACATTCTATCTCTTTGAATAGCCATGACTAAAAATTCAGTAAAAATAAATGCATGCCACCGGTTACATAAATCTGGGAAATATGACACACAAAAGCAGTCAGAGAATTTTCTGTTGGGACAGTTTGTGCTCAAGTCTCCATGATAGTTATTGTAGTCCGTTTATATATCTATCTTTCAAGTACTTCTATAAAACTGGAAACTTTTTGAGTAAACTTAATATTTTTGCTCATTTAAATAATGTTTGTACACTCTGTAGGCAATGAATTGCATCTTCAATTCACATCTCATACAAGACCATGTGGAAAGAATCATTTAAAAAATGTGACTACAATCATCAATATGCAGTGTTCTTCATATGCTGGACAAGTATGTTATTTAGTTTTTTATGCATTTATGAATGCACTTATGCAGATGCAAGGATGTAATATAATGCTCGTAATGCTTATTTTTTTTTTTTTTTTGNTTTTTTTTTTTTTTTTTTTTTTTTTTTTCTTTTTTTTTTTTTTTTTTTTTTTTTTTTTTTTGTAATGGAATAATTTGGTGTCCCCTGGTACATAACTGATTTTTTGCTATGATTTTTTAGGTGCTTTTGACACCTAGCGTGTAAGCAAAGTTTTTTAACTCGCACCAGAAGCTAACAGTCTTTTACCAAGCAATTAGTTTATTGCAAAACATGACTGTCTTTTTTACATAATTAATTCAGTTTTTATATTGAATTGAAATTGTACCAATAATATTTTTTTAGTTGGAATAACTTTTATTTATTTGCTCAATTTCTTTATTTTTTAAAGTTGCTTAATTGGATGGTGAAAATTTCACCCATGAAGGAAGGAATTCAGCTTCTGCGATAGCGCTTCCTATTTTCACATGACTTCCAGTTTGCCGGCGCCAAAGCAAACATTAAAAGAAAGTTGCGCGTGTAAAACAGAAATAGCAGTGGATTTGCCGTGAAAATATTTAATTGCTCATTCGATTTATCTCGTCGGCTTTTACCATTATTATGGCTGACCAAAAACAATACAAACAAGCATTTAAGTAAACTTATTCTCTTGAATTTCAATTTATTTCAAGATGCAATCTTGAAGTATATGATATACATTGCAACATGTGCAAAAATGACTTCAGCATCGCACATGGTGGTAAGACTTATATAGTCAGACACATTAAAATCAACAAAACCCTAGAAGTACAAAGAATGTTTTGATTCAAGAAAGAATATAGTTTCTTTTTTCAAATGAGTATTAATGAGGAAGCCATTAAAAAATAAACAAATGCTGGATGTCTCTTTGCAGCATTTTTAGTAGAGCATAATTTACCAATCTGTGCAGCCAATCATGCTTTGAACTTTTTAAAAAGATATTTCCCGATTCTAATGAATCAAAGAATTTTATTTTGTATTTTATAACCGTCATTGAACAGGCGACCCAATTTTTGGGTTTATGACTACTAATGTTCAACTATGTTACCTTGTAATTTTGAAACTAATCATAAAGACAAGAGAACTCCTGGATCAAGTATTGGGAGAAATTTGCCTTCATTTAGGATTTTTTGTATGGAACTAACCTGCATTTGCATTACATGGAGAGGAAGATCATGAGAACCTCCCACATCTAATGTAATGATCAGTGTCAAAAATGGTGAACAAAAAGGTTTGAATGATGTGCAAAATGAATTATTATTGGATGCCTTTGTCATCTTCTATTTTAGGTGCATAAAATTCTTTTTTAGTTATGAATTTCTCTTTTGACAGGCAATAATTGATATATTTTACTATCTGGAATTTAGTTCTTAGAGAAAAGAAAAATTTATTATTTCAACAAAAGAAGAAAAACTGGTTAAGTGGCAAATAAAAATGATTTTGTAAGATAGGGGTGCACAGCCTGCAGCCCGCGGGCCAAATGCGGCCCATCGACTGTCGATGTGTGGCCCTCGGGAACTTCTGAACGCAAACAAAAAAAATACTTTTAGNTTAGGTGCATAAAATTCTTTTTTAGTTATGAATTTCTCTTTTGACAGGCAATAATTGATATATTTTACTATCTGGAATTTAGTTCTTAGAGAAAAGAAAAATTTATTATTTCAACAAAAAAAAGAAAGAAGAAAAACTGGTAAAGTGGCAAATAAAAATGATTTTGTAAAATAGGGGTGCACAGCCTGCAGCCCGCGGGCCAAATGCGGCCCATCAACTGTCGATGTGTGGTCCTCGGGAACTTCTGAACGCAAACAAAAAAATACTTTTAGTTTGTTTTTTGTTTAAACAATATAAATTTTTTTTAAATTAAAATAATTAATTCAAATTTATATTACTCTAAAATCCCTATATTTTTTGCACTTTCATTCTGTATGCTTTTTTTTGGTTAGAATTTATATCCCCCCTAATATTTATTTATATCAATATATTTTTGATAAATTAATTATTGTGAAAAATTTCAAAAGTTTTTTCGCTAACATGACTAAATATGCTTGCGGCCCTTCATTAATCTACCTGCTGTGCAAGTGGCCCTTCACTCAAAAAGGTTGTGCACCCCTATTGTAAAAAGAGAAATTTTTTTTTATCTTCAAATATTAATAAGATATTTTGCTCGTTTCTGTTATTTACAACACAAGACCTCAAAAGAGTAAATGTGTGGTTAAAAAAAAATCAGGACCCAGTTCCGCTCATCCATGTCTGATAAGTCACTAGAAAAATCATTAATAATTAAGTCTGAAGAAATAGCTATTGCTGTGAAAGATACTTTTTAAAAGAATTTTTGATAAATGCAAAACGTGTTACTAAAGCATCTTTGCAAAATTAATTCTAATAAGTTCATATATAATATTGCATACTATATATTAAATGTTATGTTGAAATTAAACTAAATACTGTTTTCATGAGACTTGAAATATTATAAGTTTCCATGTAATGAAGAATTAATGAATGAACATAATTGTGCCATCAAGTAGCTAGTAAAAAAATCTTTCTTTTCTTGCTTTAAAGAAAGGTGAGTTAATTCTTTTTTTTATGTTCATTATATTATAGTTGATTTTTGGATAATTGAAATCTGCTTTTTTTTACGAATTTGTTATCATGGAATCGAAATCTTCTTTTTTTTTTCTGTATCTTCTGCATTTTTTTTTTTTGATAATTAGATGTTGGCAGCCATGAAATTTCTATACTTTAGTTTTCTTATTTCTTTTGAATTTTCTTATTTTTGCTTTTGTATTTTTCTTTTATATATATCTTTTAATTTTAAATATTTATTTACAGGGTAATCCCACTTTCTTGTATGAATCTGGTAATTGTGATTATATTTTTGAATGGCAAACAGATGCTGCCTGTCCTAAATTTGAAAAGTAATATTTTGGTTTTCTTTCATTTGTTTTATTTATTACAGATTAATTTTCTTTTTAATTACATTCTGAAATGTTCAATGGTTTCTTTTTACTCTTAATATTTTTTAATTAAGATTTTTACTTAAAGTTTTTTGATGAATGATTGATTTTAACTTTTATTTACATATGAAATTTTTTTGGAAAAAGTAAATCAACAAATTAATTTCGAAATCGTTATATATTTGTCTTAGTAGGGTTAACTTTTATTTTTGTTAAAAGTTATGTTCAATTTGCGTAATCTGATTTCTTACCTTCTTATAGAGATGAACCTGATAATAAAGGTGGAGATCCCTCTAAAATGATTTATCCCAGTCCTAATTATCCATACCAGGAACCAATTCCACAATCTAGTCATGTTGCAGAGATAACAGTTGGTGTGTTATTTGCCATTCTGGTGTTGATGGTTGTCGTCTTTTTTGTTGTGAAACCAGAAAGGAGGTTAGTCATATTGTATTTCCATAATTACTACTTACTCATTAGAACCATCTTGATTCTTAATTCCATCTTCAGAAGTAATTAACAATTAAACCTTTTTTAAACATTGATCATTTAATCATTTGCTTTTCATTAAAATGCATTAATCTTGCCACATAGCTACCACTACAATTCTTCAATTTCGATTCACTAGTGTATAAGACATGTTAACTCGACCATGTTAACTTAGATAAATAAGCATTTACATTGTCGGTAACCTATCTCCACATTGGTAATTTTCGAATGTAATCTGAACACGACTACCTCAACAGAAACGCCCACTTCGGTGTGAGCTCACATACTTTGATGGATGGAACTTTGTGAACAGTTGACTTGCTAATTGTGACTGAGACATTGCCCTCCTCACTCTCAATCTCACACAACGGGTGCCTGTACACACTCTACTGCTAATAGCTACATAGGAGAGACCACAGACACAACCGTGATCTTAATACAGCTTTCATCACCAGCACTCAAAAACCAGTTATCTTAATACATCTCTCCTGGCATCTCACAAAACAGCAATGAATCAACTAGTGACATCTCAGATAAAATTCTGGTGGGAGAGTATTGCAGCGTTCCTACCGCTGCAATTCTTCAATTCCAATTCACTAGTGTATAAGATATGTTAACTCAACCCTATCAGGCGGTACCTTTAGATAGATGACGATTGTCATTGCTGGTAACCTAGCCCCATAACCTCTTCAGGGAAAAACTTTCTGTTTAACCTCCATTGGTAATATTTAAAGTTTAGGTCAACTTGGAAAAAAATGCTTTCAAAATATGAAAATGGAAACAATTTATTGCAATGGATTAATTTTAAATAATCCTGCCATGATTTGCTTTAATATTGACTAAATTTTTTCAATGCTAAAAAACTTCATGGTTTACTCTAGGTTTGCTTAAACTCACTTTTCTCTAAATTTTAAAATACCAATGGAGGAAAAACAGGATGTTTTGTGAAAAATTTCTCTCATGTGTCCTCCTAGTTAAATGTAACAACAATTAAACATGAAATAAGCAAACAAATATTACTCAGTTTGTTTTAGTGGTTCTTGTTTTGAGTTTTCGAAACTTGTTTGCTTTCCTACCTTAATTTCTGAAACTAATTAAGATTCTCTATGTACAAAGAACCTAAAAAATTTTTTATTGTGTTTAGATTTATTGAAATTTGTTGCAATTTTCAATAGTTTTTAAAGTATTCAGTTTTCACTGTATTAACATAGTTTTCAAGACATTTGAAAAATAATTTTGTATTCTTCAATTAATAAATATTACTTAGTTACAACAAAATGTAGTATTGCTTAGAGGAATTTTGTAAAGCTGATCACATTTAAAATTGTTTTATGCTATTATAATTTGATATTATAAACAATTCCATTCTTTGTTTTAAAAGAAGAATAAAAAGAATTATAGATAATATTAAAAATATGATTTAAATGTCTCGTAAGCATATCCTTTTTTCTATCATGAATAAACTTATAAATTTTTAACATTTTTGGTACAAGCAAGTATATAAATAAGGAATTTGATTGTGTATGATTAAAATAAATTTCATGCAGAAATAATAATTCTTAAATTGAGAATTTCTTTTAAAGTTAATATTAAATGTAATGTGAATGCATCTCAAAAGAAACATGAAGAATTCAAGTAGTCTGTTTATTATTTTTTAAATCAAAAGTCTTTTAATTACAATTAATAATAATTAAAACTTTGTCTTATTCACAACTTGTAACTTTTTAAAAATAAAAAAAAATTGATTGTTAATAATATGATCATTTTTTTCTTCTTACAATGAAGCATATAAAATACAAACTTTTAAGTAGATAATTCCATCAATGTAGAAAATAATAAATCATTTAGAAAATTGCAAGTTCTATTGAAAAGAACAAGCCGATATTTCACAGAATTCTGCGTTAAAGGTTGTTGATTCAGAGACTTGTGTGAATTAAAAATTTTTGCGACTAAATTTTCTCAAAATAACTTTGGCAAATTCTTTTGACCTGACATTTATTGCTCCTTACCAGCAAAACCCCTTTTCTCCTAATTGAGTTCATGTTCATGAGTGATAGCAATATTTTTTTTTAAGCAACTTAGATATATTTAATATAATATTTTTTATTACAATAGGGGAATCTCTATACATGAATTTAAGTAACTCCTTTTATTAGACATAAAACTTTTTTTCTTTCTCCAATTAAATTTTATTTTTGTGTTTAATTTGAAAATGAAACATAAACTGTTTTAAAAATTTCAGATAATTCTTTTTCCAGCAATCGCATGTCTGAAAGAAAATTGTTGTAATCTACATAAGTTTTACTGGATATTTTTGTTTTACTGGATATTTTTTATTTACTTAACTTTGATTGTACTTTTAAGCTTCTTGTATATTGTAATGTATTTTACTATTTCATTAATGAAAAGTTATTTTGAAGTGGTATTTATTAAGACTTTTTTTCTCCCTCAGGTCCCGTGTCTACCACAGAGTTAGAGGCCTTTTTGGTGGTGTTAAGTTACCATATTTCCGTTACAAAAGGGTAAGATTTATTTTACACATTTATTTAAAGTTTTAAAAAAGGAGCGTTAATCAAATCAGTAGTAAAACTTATGTTTTCTTAGTTGAACAAAAGTTGTTTCTCATTCTTTTATTTCTTTTAGTAAGTATTTCCTAGCATATGATATATGCACTAAGCAATAGATACAGTGATGGTTATAAAACAAAAGCTTAATGAATAAAAAATAAAATCTTTATTTAACTGGCTATTAACAGCAGCCTATTGGTCAATTTTTTCATCGTGTATTTTTATGCAATATTTTACATTATAACATAAAAATTGACATATTTAAAAACGATAGATGAATATTAATTTTTCTAAAGTGTTAAAATTAAATTTATTTTACTTTCTGGGGAACACTTTATGTAATTTGTTAATGAGTAGTGTATTTTATAAAAATAGAAGGGATTTACTTTGTGAGAATGTTAACCAAATGTTTACTTATTCTTCAGATGCATTATTTGCATATTGCAAATAATGTTTTGTATTGTCAGCTGCTAATTTAGAATTTATTTTATTTTCAAACAGTTTACAACTTGTTTAATTTCATCAATAGAATTTATAAAGGTCTTTTTTTTATTTTCAGAAATCGCAAGTAAGTTTTCCGTTTTATAAATTTCAAACATAGTTTTGTTATTCTCATTAATTTAATTAAATACACAGTAGTTTATGATTATAAAACAGAATTTAAGTCATTTATGTTGTCATTTTTCATAATTTTTAATGTAAATTTTTTGTCAGGTGGAGAATAAATTTTACAAGTTAAAATTTTTTAAAATCATAATCTTTCTTTTTTGTTGTTGGGTACATAAAAAGTTTTTTTTTCTAATTGAAACACTTTATTGTACATATTATATTTTTTTTTTTGAAGCATTAAAAGAAAAAAACATGGTTTATCTAAAGATGGTAGAGTGCAACATCAGAAAGGGAACTAAATCTATTTTATCGATTAATATCGTTATTGTAGTATAATTGAATTAATTACTGCATATTTATTTTCCCTGGAAACACCCTTATTGGACGAAGTGTATTTATTACTTAATATAATTTAAAAAATTAGACCCTATGTTAAATCTTACTCATATATTAATTCAGGATCATTTTGAATTTTAAGTTTGCATGCAGTTTGGCTTTGTAGCTGAGGTGCATGAAATGGTGTAGTATGCTTTTTCTAAGCATCTGCATTTCACATTGCAGTTTTATTTCTATGCACATACTTATGCACTTAGCTATTTTTCATTAAGCTTTATCTGGTGATGTGTATGCCTCTATATTATTTTCCACAATTAGATGAAAATCACCGATTTTCTTCGATTTGCTCAAAAACTTTCTTTTCATTTGTACGGCAAATTTACGAAAAATGTTAATTCAGGTACCTATAGATTTTTATCTAATTTGTTGATATATTAAGATATATTTTTATCGAGTAGCATTTAAAAATAAAAGAGTGTTGATGAAACACATAGACTTATATAGATACAGGACTCTCAAATAAGTCTCCATTTATCCCTGAAATTCATTTTCACCCTTTTTAGTCTGTTTTGCTATTCCCCCCTCCCACAGGTAATTTATTTTAAGGAAAATCTTTTTTTAGACTTAAAATTACTAGATAAATGAAGAAGAAAGAATCATGATTTAATAAGATCTACTTAACAAAAGAATTAAAGTCATCACATGGCTGCTTGCATAACATTATTCACGCAGAAAAGTTTCTAGATCACAGGACACAATTTTAAGCTATTATGTTTATTTTGGCTTATATTGAAACATTTAACCCCTTACCTGCTGAGTAAAATGTATGTGATTCACTCCCCAGTGCCACCGTTTTTCGCTCAAGTCCGCTTTGTTATGCGGTGTTTTGGTGTGAGAAAAAAGATGCACGCGTTGCAATTTAAAAACAGTTTACTTTCACAAGAGAAAAAAAAGGAAAAAGAGAAAATACAAAACTTAAATTAAAGAATAAAAATACAATATAAAAGATGTTAAAACTTAGCTGTTGTATGATAAATCCTGAAACCTGGTTGGACACATAAACCAACATCACATTCATTGCACTGATAGAGGGATTCTCGACGAATATACCCGGGAAACGAAAGCGAAAAAAGAATAAACCCGATCTTACTCAAATAGAAACACACAAGCAATAAATATTATGATATAACTTTTCAAATACATCCCTTTCCCATTCCCCCGAAATTTGTAATACATTCATTGCAAACACTTTCAATGACAAACATTGGCAAACACTTTCAAATTAATTTTACTGCATTCAGAAGGCGTGGGTGTAGTTCTATTTATAGCAAGTCAATGCAAAGCATCTTACTTCAGGAAAGCGTATATATATGCCTGCGGCAGTTAACGCATCGTCTGGCCGAGACGTAAATATACGCCCGCGGCAGTTAAGGGGTTAATTATATATATTTTTTTATACAAATGTTTTGCTATATTGAAATGAACTGGACAAGCACTTTCCCTTATATTTTTATCTAAAAGAAAATATTTCAGAATTATATTCCTTTTGTCTTTTTGAAAAGGATGTTACTTTTTTATTCATTTATTTTTTCAAAAATATTTTTAAATTTGTACATATTTAATTTGAAATAAAAATTCATAATTTTCATCAAAAGTCAGGATGCATAGCCTTTTTAAAAAGTGCTTAAAGGTGCTTATTTTATTCGGGGTTTGTAAAAAGTGCTTAATTTTTTTATCTTTTTAAAAAGAGATATTTTCTTTGCCTTATTGATTGTCATTTTAAATTACAAAAGCGCAAAGGTTTTCACAATTTTCTCTGCAATGTTTATCAGAAAGTAGTTATTTTATCATGATTATCTAAAGTTTTCGAAAATGTTTTTGAATTTTTATTTATTTTATGTTTATAAATTAAGAACTTTAAACGATAGAAATATTTTTTTATTATTGTACAGATCCTAATTATGATTTTTTTTTTTTTTTGGAAAGTGAACAAAAATATATTTTGAGTGCTTAAAAAGTACTTAAAAGGTGCTTATTTTTTGTTGAAAAATCTGGCTACGCACCCTGTTAAAGATTTAAAAAAAATTGCTAAAAAGCACTTAAATTTGCAATACATTAGGACCATTTTAAATTCAGATTTGTTCTTATCAGTATGTGAAATTTTAAATCTGAGATATTTCTTTTAGTGAGCGGTAGATCAGCCGACATATTTTTTTTTCATAAACTAATAATCAAATTATAATTTTATCTTATTTTATCAAAATTCTTGTGAATTTTTTTTACACACCTTTGTAATTTCCAATCCTTATTGGATTTGCATGGCAAAATAAAATGTAACTTAAAGGAAAGAGAGAGAGAAAAAAGAATTAGCATTAATGGCATTTAAAATTGTAATAACTCTCACACAAATTGAATTTAAAAAAAAAAAAAAACCTCTGTGTAAACTCATAAACAAATTAGGCCCTTTCAGCTTGCTAAGTTTTAATTTTGTAGTTGTATTCCTGTAGTCTGTAGAGCAGCCAGTGTAGTATTTTTTTCCCTGTAAATTTAAAAGTTAGTACATTATTGAATTAATTATTAGTTAACTGAATTATTAGCAATTAATTGAATGTAAATTTTTTTTATTCCATCGTAGTCCCTGTACTTTTTTCTACACATCTTAGTAATTTCAAGTTTCTGTGTCTTTTAGTTATTGTGTTGTAAACTAAAATGTAATTTTAAGTTGATCACCCTAAACAGCGATTGCTGCGCTTACATCTTTTTAATTCAGAGATATTGTACTAAGGTAGAACTTATTGCACACGTTTGTAGTTATCAGATGATCAAAAACTAAACCTTGACAAATAAGCATTTTTTATTTAATATATTGTCAATTTTTTAAAATATCTTGTGTCTAATAGAAGCTATATTAATAATTGCTATTGAAAGTTAAATTATAGAATCAACAATCGGCAAATGTCTCCATTCTTTAGCTAAGTTTCAAATTAATCATTCTACATCAGAGCTGTCAACCTAAGTTTGTTTTAGAAAATTCAAAAAATAGTAATAATAATAATTAAAAATAAAAACATGTTTTTGTTTATAGACGAACAATAAAGTTCCTTGGAACTATATATTGTAAAGTATTTGTTTTATAGAAAATTATGCATTCTTTTTTATTGTTTTGCATAAATGTTTTAATCTCCAGTCGAGTACCCATAACTGATCATATAATAAATCTGAACTTTGCTGGATACTAAGAGCCGCCTGAGTAATATATTAAACTTTTACCATGTACTGGGACTGGGTACTTCCTTAAAAAGATACTCTGTTAAAACATTCTAAAGCCCTACAAAAAATGCTAAAAATTAAAATTCATATATTAATGAAAAATGTCTAAAATAGAGTTAACTAAGGTTATCCAATTACCATTAACCATTTGAATTTTTTTTTTTTTAAGAAAGAATGAAAAAATATACTTGTTTGCATTCATGAATTAGTTATTTCTAAAGGCCTGGTTTCTTAGGACAGGACGCCGTCAGCTGGAAATCAGCGTTANCTTTTTTTTTTTTTTTTTTTTAAAAAAAAAGAATGAAAAAATGTACTTGTTTGCATTCATGAATTATTTATTTCTAAGTGAAAATGACATTTTCTGCCATTATTAAAAGTTTGAATCTTAGAAGATTAAAAATTACATTGCAATTTAATAAACTTTTTAACTCCATTTGTTTTGATCAGTTAGTTAAAGAATTAAATTTAAAATTAATCAGAGTTAGAAAGTATTTAAAACTTTTGGCTCTCTTTAATTAGTACGTTTATATTTTAAAATTTTGCGCTATGAGTTTGCAAAACGATTATAAAATTTCTTACTTTAGTTATGTAGTTTTTTAGTTATAGCAACAGTCTGCAGACTGATCATTTGAAGGTTGTGCATCATTTTTGATTATTTAAAAGCTGGTCCAATTACTGTTTTACATTTATTAGCTAAACTTACCTCCCCTATTGTTCTCATCTGCAAAACTGAAAATATTTTTATTTAGTGTATTTTGTAACTTTTTCCAGGGTGATATACTCACAGAGTTGCAATCTGACTTCTAAAATAAGGTAGATTTTTTTTTTCCATTTGTTTTGCTATTTGGTGAATGGAATGGCAAACATTCAATTAGAATTGGGCTGTAACCCTCTGCATTTGTAGGAGCATGATCATACCTGTTGCTTATTGCATGTTATCTGAATGAAACTAACTTCTTATTGAATTGTTTTCTCCTTGGCTTCCTTCTTTGCTTACTTTTTAGTTATAACGATAAATTTTACTGCTTAGTAATTTAAGTTGTGTTACTAAATTTAGCAT
Organism: Parasteatoda tepidariorum; assembly: GCF_043381705.1. NCBI lineage: Eukaryota > Metazoa > Arthropoda > Arachnida > Araneae > Theridiidae > Parasteatoda > Parasteatoda tepidariorum. The sequence goes on along the minus strand of NC_092212.1, from coordinate 4,104,820 downwards.
TTATGAATTTTAACTGATTGTACTATAAAAATTTTTCCGGGTGCTTGTTTATTTTGAAATTGGTGATGCAGTTTTTTATTTTTTTAAATTGTGTTAAATATTAACTGTGTTATTCTGTGATTAATTTTCTTATTAATTAATTATTATAAAATACAGGGTATCTGCACACCTAGAAAGTCATGAAATGTCATGATTTTAACTTTTTTTTTTTTAAAAAAAATCATAGAAAGTCATGGGTTTTAGGTTGCCTAAAAATCTAAATTTTAAAATGGAATTCACGCCTCCCCCAATTTCATGGTGTTCCGAATATCTGAGTTTGTAATAAAATCCCCACTCACAGTCATATTTATTAAAATATATATTTTTTTATCGTGTTCTTTAATAATTATAGTGTTCTTTCAAAAAAATGAAAGAAAAAACATCATTTCTAGATCTAGTTAAAATAATCTTTTAAACTTTTGTGATTTCAGAATTTTTACTTATTTATTCTTTTTATTTTATCAATTTAAAATTCTAGCTGAAGCAAGCTAGTCATTGGTGAATTTTTTTTTAAATTTTGAATTGAGAACAGAAAAATCAGTATCTTAAGAATATAATTCTGAAGAAATAAAAAAGAAGAAAAACTTTTGCTTTCGTATTTTTTTCAGCTATTTTATTGCTTCAACTCTTTCATTACTCTGTTTTTTAAATTTAAAATCTATAAATATGAAGATGCAGAGTATAACAGTTTTGGTTATACCTATCATTTCAACTAATGTTATCATAATGCTTTTTTAAATTTATTGTTGTGTTTTTGTCAGAGAAAATAGTAACTTCGTTAAGTCATGAAAAATTCTTGGATTTGAAAACCTAAAATGTAGCAGATACCCTGAAAATATTGTTTGAGTTATTCCTGTTTCTATTTGAGTTATTCCTATTTCTTTGAGTTGTAGAATTTCTCTAGTATTTTCTGTAACTGTTATGTTTCCTGTTTTTTAATGTTATAACAAATTTAGTTTGAAAAAAAAATTATTATTGAAATTTTAAATTAAAGCTGAACCTGTTTTGTTCCTTTATACTTCTTTTCATTTATATGTTTACATACAATGTTGTTTAAAAACATTATTTATATTTCAGTTTCCCGGAGAAAGACTTGTTCTTGTTGATGCTGCTCAACCTTATAATTTTGACGATGACAAAGATGTTGAAATGTTATCTTAATTGTGGAAATGAGCTGTCTTTCAGTTATTTGATGAGTTTTAATCAACGCGTCGGGGTTGTTATACTTGTGATAAGATTTTATTTATTTTATTTATGAAGTTCTTTTCAAAACCCAGAACAATGAAAAAGAATACTTACCTCAGTCAAGGTTACACAAGTTAAATATTTAAAATATAAAAACGAACTTCAGCATTTGAACTAGCTTTTTAACTTAAGATGAAGTTTTACTTAGTCAAAGTTTTGCAAGTTTGTATTTTTAAAATATATAGTTAGAAAATATAACATTTTTTGCTTTCTGTTTTTGAGAGATAGAAAGCAGTTCCTATTTTTCACTTAAAAGACTTGGCATTTAAGCTCATTATGGGAAAAAGAATTTTCCACTCCTAATAAAATTTGTATTTGAAATATATTTTATGTGTTTCTGCAACAATTTCTGTTGAAATTGAAAATACTTTGCGTTTGTTGATTGCATTTTATTTTCACATTTTGCCTTTTTGTAATCTGGTTGAAGACTTTTAATGTGGCCGACATTTCCGGCTTAACTGACCAAAAATTTGAAGTGTGAAATTTTGTGTCTTAATTTTTTTTTGTGTTTATTTGTAGAATTTATAGTGCTGTTAAGTTATTGTAAAATATATTCTATTGTTTTCAGCAGTAAAACAATACCTTATGATTTCCAAATTAATTTTAGTTTAATTGTTATTCATTTAAATCTACTTTTAAAGTTTATTGTATGAGCTGTTGAAATTTGTACATATCTGTTTGTAATATGCTAGTGTTTAAAGTTATGGTGACATCACAGAGAGAAATACAATTCATATATGTAATATATTTTATTTATTGCATAATTTTTACAAAACCTATTTGTTCAGTTTTTTAGTGTTTTGAAAAATCAATACCAAAGGTTTCAAAAATATGCTAATTGAGTACTTAAGTTTTGAGATTTAGTTCTGTAAAAAATTTTTTCGATATAATGAAAATGTGTTATTGAATTAATAATAATCAATATTGATTCCATTTTATTTTTACTGAGCCATTATTCTGAAGGGAAAAAAATATTTTTCTTTCAATTTATTAAATTATAATTTTAGCTTCAAAAATGCCAAACTTTACCAATAAAAATTTTTTTAAACATTTTACTTGCTTTTAGTATAAAATTGAAGTGTATTATTTTTTTATTTTCAGTGTTTATTCACTTACTTAAAAAAAGAAAAAATTGAAACTGCCCTTTCACACTGAAATTGTATTAACAAGTTATATTTTACAGAAAAATGTACTGTTATTAAACCAAGCTGCTTACAGAAATGATGTCTGCAACAATTTTTAGTTTTGATTACAAATTTATTATGCACTTTTATAAGTGACAGAAATATAACTTGTTAGATTTTGTAACTTAATATTTTTGCAGAAATCTGAGGAAAAAAATGTTCTGCGGCTACTGGTCGGTATTTTTTGTTTATTGTAAATGTTTGCAAGCAGATGAAAATTTTACGTAAATATCTCTCCTTTATTTAAAGTCTCCATTTTTCAGTCCTAATTTGTCCGTTATTGCTATCATTAGAAAAAAATGGTTATATTATTAGTTTACCAGAATTATTTTACACATATGTGGTACTGTTTGTGAAAACTTTTGATAGTCATATTTCAAATCTTATTTTTAGGACCATCATAAATTGTAAAATATCTGTTACAATTTTCATGCTCTATTTTCTAAATAGATGATATTAGCAAATTAATGAAACATATCTCCCCAAAATTTACATTGTGATGTAACCATAATTTTATACTAGAGTCTGTTTAATGTTTTCCTTACATTCCATTTAATGCTTTTTGTGGATGTTAATTAAAATGTAAGAGTTTGTTGTTTAAAATGAATTATCAAATAGTATTATCTGTAAAGTTAAATGTTTATAGATATATGTTTACGTTGTGACATCACGCTTGTGCCTACACCCATTTTGTGATGCATATAAGTATAAGGCAAGCATTCATTTTTACGATTTCATAGTCAATATTACGGTTTTGTGGTAAAGCAATAAGAGTATGTTACGACACCCACCTTTCGCATTTTAATACTGGAACTACTTGTTGATGCCATCCATTAGCAATTTTTGTCACTAAATTCCAAATTTTCTGTATATGGTTTTTACAGCTCTCATATTAAACATACCCTTTGTTTTCGGGGGTTTTAATTGTGAAATAAGACTGTCCTCCGTTTGACACTATGTGCATTAGAAAGATTTGCCGCAATATGCATATGGTCCCTTTGTACATCTTTACTTTATAAATTGTCTTTGATATAAAATATCTGTTATAATGAATAAATATTTCGGTCCTTCCTTTTAACTCATTAGTTTTCCAGTATTAATTCATACCTTTTAGATGGCTATTTCAAAAAATAATCTATAGTTCAGTTTTAAGTTAAGATTTTGCTGTAGAAAAAATAAGAAAATGAGATCAAAATACATGCTTGCTGTCTACTTATGATACATAATTTAGACTCTTTGATGAACCCAGCTGTTTCCGCCATTCTTTGTTCCAGATTTTATTCTGGCAACGCTTAGAAATAGCCGTCACTATTGCAACAAAAACTCCAGAACATATAAAAGATAAAAAATTTTAATAAAAATGGATTAATTCGAAATATTTATGATACTATATGTGATGTTTTCCGTGAAATGAAGTTCCCCATTTATGAATGTTCATAATTATATTTAATTGCTAATTTTATGAAATAGATTAAAACGAGTTTAACATTTGTGTATATAATAGCTTTTATAAATGTATGAAAACTAATCAAAATTTAGGTAAATTTTAAAATATTTGTAATGTTTTTCAAATGCTTTTAATTTATTGCAGCTAATACAGGAAAATAGTGTAATTATTTTCATTTATTTTATTTGCATTTATTTGATAAATGTTTTAGACTTTTATTTACTTGAATTGGTCGGTTGTTTTGCATTTATGCAACTGTTTTTTTTCTTCTTTTTTTTTTCTAGTCTTATGTTCCTAGATTACATTTAAATTTATTAATTGTGGATTAAAATAGTTAAAAGCTGAAATCGCAAAAAAGGAAATTCAGAGGATCAAAAAATAAAAAACAAAAGTGACTTCTGATATTTACAATGTTTGTTGTAGTAACAGTCAATTTTGTCCTTAATTTTTATATTTTGGACAATCCCCACTTGTTATATTTAGACAGCAAGTGGCGATTACCCCTTTTGTCCTATAACTACGGTTTCAAATTCAAGTACTCTACAATTCATCGAGCTTAACACTTACAATTTTCATTTTTTTGCTCTTTCAGTTTTTAATATTTTTTATTTAATACAGTTTCTTAAAAGAGTATTTGACGGTGGCGAACCTAATTATATAAATTCTTGAGAATAAAAATTATCAGTTATAGTTAACATTTATCCTTATTTGCTCAAAGTAGAATATAAATTTCATTGTTTTTGATACAAACAAATCAAAATGTCATATCACTTAAGATTTATACTGTATTTTATTAATTCCTTATCCTGATAAATCATTTTCATTATGAAGTCTAATCTGTTTTAAAATATGTGAAGTTTGAATTTAGTGTGGTATGCAATAAATATTTTTAATGTAAATAATTTTTGTATCTTCATCGGATAGATATAAATAGTATTTAGATAATATCAAAATTATTTTTGATGTAAAATGTTCTCTCTGAAATTCTAATATGAATTTGCTGGTAACAATTCTCGATGGTGAACATGTAATTTAAATCATATTTAATAAATTATTTCTTTAGTTTATAGATGAAATAAAATCATTGTATTTAATGTAATTTATTTTAATAATATAAAAATAATAGATTTTTGATTAACATTAATCATGTGGCATTATTTTACACTTGCTAAATTATGAATTAAGTTGATGAACCACAGAAATTTAAAATTAAAAATGGTACACAACAATATGAAATTTGCTTAGCAATAAAGGTAAATAAGTTTTTGTTTCGTGCTATCTCATTCTTGCTTTTATCTTTTTAAAATAATTAATGTTCATTAATTTATTGATTTGATGAAATTGATTGGGTCTCTTATATTTTGTTGATGGAGTTTTACATGTTGTATTAATAATATGATTATGTACAGTTGTAATTACAAATAAATTTATTTTTCCCCTTAGTTCACATTGTTGTTATTGAAATCAAAGGCAAAAGATTTTACAAATAAAATTAAATCATTGTTTTATTACATGGAATTTGCATTTGCTACTAAAATGTTACCTTTTGTGGAAAGGTGACTAAAAATATAATCAAAAATTAATTTTAAAAAGTTGCACTGTTGAACTTATAATACATAGCTGCCAACTCTACTGGATTTTTCCAATTTCTCTGGTTCTGCTGGTTTAATTAAACTTCTTCTGATTTTTGTACATTTTAGAAGATTCTCTAAAATTGATTTAAGTTTCCTAAAAAAACCCCAATTGAAATAGAATGTTTGTACCGATTATTGTTTGCTTGAATATTTTAATAAATATTACTAATACACATAATGAAGCATTTACAGAAATCAGTTCAAAACTTTTTTGTCCTAAAATGTTCAGTTTACTTTTATTCAGAACTCTCTTTTTAAATTAAAAAAATCTTTTAACAATCTTTGATGAATTAAATGCCCTTTAATATTCTAAATTATGAGTAAACATAATGGATAACTTTTCAAGTATGTTTAACGTCAATCACAACTGGAAAATATATTGCAGTTTTTCTATTTTGATGACTATAAAATTTCCTATGTGTAAAATATTAATTTAATACATTATGCAACAATTATCATAAAATTTGTATTATTTCGTTAAATCTACTGGATTTTTTCCTGCCCATGTTGACAGCTATGATATTTTAAGATTTTCTATTCTTATAAATAAATCAGGCACTGGGCATAACTAATGGTAGTACCTTAATTATGTTGCACAATTATCTCTGAGGGTGATTTTAAGACATACCATCCTCTGCAGAGGGAATAGCTTACTTAGGAAAAAAGTGGCCTAATACCTGAGATTAATTGAAGAAATTTTTAAAAAAAATTATAAATAATTTCCTTGATGCTCGGAATACTTATGACATATAAGTTGCCTACTCTTGTTCATCATTAGAATGCTACTTGATTTTTTGAGTTGCAAATTTTTAGAAATACATATAGCAGTGGATTAATTTTGGAGCTTCCTTTGCAAATTTTAAAAAATACAGATAGCTGTGGGTGGAGCTTCCTTTGCAAATTTTCAAAAATACAGATAGCTATGGGTGGAGCTTCCTAGTTTATAATAATATTTTTTAAATTGTTTTATACCAGGTTGCAAAGCGTTTAAAAGTGTCTAAAGGTGCTTATCTGAGCCATTATTCTGAAGGGAAAAAANATGTTGACAGCTATGATATTTTAAGATTTTCTATTCTTATAAATAAATCAGGCACTGGGCATAACTAATGGTAGTACCTTAATTATGTTGCACAATTATCTCTGAGGGTGATTTTAAGACATACCATCCTCTGCAGAGGGAATAGCTTACTTAGGAAAAAAGTGGCCTAATACCTGAGATTAATTAAAGAAATTTTTAAAAAAAATTATAAATAATTTCCTTGATGCTCGGAATACTTATGGCATATAAGTTGCCTACTCTTGTTCATCATTAGAATGCTACTTGATTTGAGTTGCAAATTTTAAAAAATACATATAGCAGTGGATTAATTCTGGAGCTTCCTTTGCAGATTTTAAAAAATACAGATAGCTATGGGTGGAGCTTCCTTTGCAAATTTTCAAAAATAGAGATAGCTATGGGTGGAGCTTCCTAGTTTATAATAATATTTTGAAAATTGTTTTATACCCGGTTGCAAAGCGTTTAAATGTGTCTAAAGGTGCTTATTTTTGTATTTTTAAAGCCCTAAAGGTTCTTTTTTCATTGTTTGTTTTTAAAAAGTGCGTAATTTTCCCTTTTCCAAAATGAGATTTTTTTTTCTATTCCATTGTCAATTTTCGAAAGAATTACACAAAAAGCTTGGTTTGTACATTGTTCTACTCAACATTTTAACAATTCGTTCGACCACAACCTGTTTCGCGGTAACGTCGATCATTTTACATTATTGTTGAAATACCTGCGGGTTAGAATATGCGTATACTGGAGCTGTATTCGGTGGGAAGGATTCTTGTGTTCTCACTCCACTGCATTTTGCAGGAGATTCTCAATTTCAAGCTTCATTTTCCGCCCTCTGAAATCAAACCGAAAAATCTCTGCAATTTTTGCTGGTTACAGGGACCAAGTAAACATTGCCAATTTTCTTTTCTCGAAAAGCAAAAAATTTTTTTATTCTCTTGTTAATTTCATCGATGGTGAAGCACCATTGTCTTCATCACTGGCAAGCTAATGGCCTTCTCTCGCTCTTTTATTTATAGATCAATACCGGGATCATTCACTAATTACGTATTTTCATGTGGGTCCCCAGAGCAGTAAAGAATCTGAAAGCTTCATCTTCTCGAAATTTCCACCTCCCTTTTAATCATTTAATTTAATAAGGCTTAGAATTAATTGAGATTTTAATTCGTAAAATTTTTTACTAGAGGGGCCGCCCACCGATTGCATAAAATTCTTGTAAACTTTAATTGAACTTCACTGCTTTTTTTTTTTTTTTTTTACTTTTTATCATTGTATTATTACTTTTAAAACTAAGTCGTTTTATGAAAAAACTACATAATATTTACGGATAAGATTTTAAAAAAGTATGAAGTGAGGTTCTTTCACTATTTTAAATTGACAATAAATCATTTAGATTTCTCATTCCAAATTTTTTTTAATTCATCTCTTAATGATTTCATTTAAAAACAATTGAAATAAAAAAAATCAATTATATTAAATATTATGAGTGTAGGGAACCATATAATAATTTACTCCGTACAAATATATTAAGCTTCCGTACTCATTCTATTTACACATCAAAATTATTTACATTGTTTTAAGCATTTGATTAACGAAATACTGAAACAAGTAACAAAATTTATTAACGGCCGTTACTTCTGTAATATGTATTTATTAAAATTTTCTTAGTTTGCATAATTCTTTATATATTACCTTTATAAATTCGGTATGATCAATAATAGTAATCTTGTTAATGTTTTGTTGAATATGCTTTTATAAATAACATTTATTCAAATCTAAAAAAAGCACTCGATAAACTTATTAGATATTAGTTAAATTAATTATAATTTAAAATTAATTTTTTTGCATAATTATGCTAAGTGATTATTTTGAAAAATAGAATGATCCACTCAATATAGAATATATTTATAATTGTACATAAATTGTTTTAATGGTAGCTAATGTAATCAAGAAAAGAATTCTTTGCCAGAAACTAGATATTTTATCTTGCTCATGTAATGTCTTTAAAAATTATTTTGTTAACATATATATGAAGAACTTTTAACAATAGGAAGAAATTTTTTTTTATTAATTCACACATCCTAATTATATTTTTTTAAAGAGCCTAAAAATATTTTTTTAGTTCTTAAAAAGTACTTATTTTTTGTTGAAAATTTTGGCTTCGCACTCTGTCTTTGTTTCCCAGTTGTAAAGAATACCTTGCTATTGGGGTCTTTAATTTTTTACGATAGATATTTCTTTTGATGTTTAAATATGCATTTTAAGCAAGCTTTACCCTGACCCGCTCCCATTGGGAGCATCCAGGTAATACTGTTGACTGTCAATTGGGGCAATCCTCGAGTCAGTCGGTGGATCCAGCAGTGCATGGACACTAGGTTCCATGGCCCCGAGTCACTCCCGACAAAAAGCAACACAATGGACAATTACAGCATATCATAAATTTTTTTATTTTCATACCTAACTTATTGGAAATTCTCTCCTGAAACCGAAAATCTGATTGTTTTTTTCGGCAAATGTTAATTTATTTAGTTATTAAACATTTAAATTGCCCCAAAAGGCCTCCGTAAGTGATGCAATCAAAAACGATCCCTGATTGGTTATGACGTCAAATGTGCCGAAAGGGAACGTGCCGTCTCCATCCGCTAAGGCTATTTCAATGCTCTTTTAGTTTTGATATCACGTATATCGTATGAACATCCTTTGTAAATTATCAGTAAAAATTTTGTGAATTAAATTTACGGTTCTGAGAGTGTGTGCAAAATGAAAGAAAGATTTTAAAACTTCAAACGTTGTTATTTATCATTAAAATATCTGAAGAAATGATTATGNAACATTATAAAAATACGTTATATCAAATCCACATTTTTATTAAGCGATATTAAGGCGCAATTTTTTATACAGATAGCTTTAGACCATCTAAAATGGTTGGATTTAATTAGAAAATTTAAACGAAAGCAAGAACGTATTGGTTTTCACAGCACAGCTATTGTAAGTGAACGGCAGATGGACACGTGTGACGTCAGTTCGTGCATAATCACGTGACTCCCCGTTTCAGGCGAAAACGAAAGTAAGCGTTTTTTGATTGAAAATAACTAAATAAATAGTCTTCTTAGAAAAGTAATAAAATGTTTTCTGGGAGTTTTGAGGGATTCTGAATGCATTAAAATTAAAAAAAAATTTGACTGTAATTGTCCAGGGGGCAATCCTGAGACGGGTGCAGAGGTGCCAAGGTCAGCTGCAAACGACTCACAAGGAGTGTGGCACAGAGGGACAACTGCCACACCACGACCCATCGAGGCATCCTCTGACTGGAAGATTCTGAAACCATTTAGAACATTTATTGAAAAAATTACAATCGAAATAATGACCGACAACCTGTACAATATAGATCTTAACAAATATATATCTTAAATAATTATTATGTTATGGCCTAGTATGTAATTATTTAATTAACATTGTAAATTTGCTACAGGGGCAGGGGGAAATGGGCGCACGATGCGCCCACTTAAAGCTTGGGGGGGGATTTAGAATTTGCTCAAGAATACGCCCAAGAGCTTGGGGAGATGGGGGCCACTGACTGGGAACGTATTTAAAATGATACCTCGTGCTTTACTTCCGACTGTTTAACTTTTTGAAATTACTGTTAGTTTTGGTGTATAACTCGAATTTTCAAACCTCCAAAATTTGACAAAAATCAGGGGGTCGATTTGTACACCGGAAACAAAGGTGGAGATTCGTTGATCGTGAAATATCGATACTTTATAAATAATGTGGTAGATATGAATAACTGAGTATGAATTTAGTCCCTTCAAAACTATTTTTAATAATTTGTTTAAAATTTTACATTTTCTTCCTTTGTATTTGCTTCGCAAATAAAGTTTTTTTTAAATGGAAATGCTCTGAGTTGTGGTCCGAAAAAAATAAGAATAAAAGATAATTTATTCAAGAGTATTTCAAAAACGTAACACAGTGAACGTACCATAAATGAACGTACCGTTTTAAAACGTACGATAAAGCTATTAATTTAAAATGCCGGCTCCCACAAATACTTGTCTTTATCCTCACTCAAAGAATTCGAAATTCCACACTTTTCCAATTATTATGTATATATGTGTGTGTATATATTACAATTACATTATTTGAGGCCCAATGTATCATATCCAGAGCGAACAAAATAAAACATTTTTAACTTCAGAAAATTTTGTAGAATTGATAATTTATGTTTTTTTTTTTTTTTTTTTAAAGCTTTAAAATTATATTTGGTTTTTTCAGAGGGCACACGACATACCGAAAATTTATTTTCTTGTAGTCAAAAATATAGGCTTGAATTATACACATGACATACCCAGAGATGCTTGTACTCCGGAAAAATTCCGGATTTCAGGATCTTTCGCTAACCGGAAATCCAAGGTCTAGAAGTTTTCAAAAAAATCATCGATCACATTTATGTATAAGAATTCTCGTATATTTTATTTAAAAACATTAGAACTAGTATTTATACTTGACATCTCTTTCATTTGTAGATATTTTTTTCAGATAGAATAATAAATGTGATTAGAGATAAATGTAAACTTATGCATAATTATTAATTTAAATTAGGTTGCATATAATTTATTTAGAATTTCATGTTGGCAATATATCAATGATTTAAATTTATAAAGATATTAATTTTTTTAAATGAGTCATTTATGATTTTACTCAAGAAACTCTCAAGATGTTTGAGATGAGCTCACAATCACCCCTGCATACCGAATATTTGCTATGTTATAACTAAAAATAGATGGTCGACTTATGCACTAGAACATGCAGAAAATGTCCTGTCTCGTAATCAAAAATAGAGGACCGACTTATACAGATGACAGACCGAAAATTTCCGATCTCGTAACTAAAAATAGAGGGTCGACTTTTTCACTACGACCTACAGAAAATGTGCTATCTCGTAATCAAAAATATGGGCTTGAATTATACACACGACATACCGAACATTTGCTATCTCGTAACTAAAAATAGAGTATCGACTTATGCACTACTACATACATTAAAGTTTGCTATCTCGTAATCAAAAATAGAGGGTCAACTTATACACAAGCAGACCGAAATTTTTCTATCTCGTAACTAAAAATAGAGGGTCGACCTTTACACTACGACATACAGAAAATGTATTATCTCATAATCAAAAATAGAGGGTTGACAAATACATACCTCAAATTAGCTATTTCGTAATAAAAAATATATGCTCTATTTATACACACGACATACAGAAAATTTGCTGTTTCGTAATTAAAAATATAAGCTCTACTTATACACACGACATACAGAAAATTTGCTGTCTCGTAATCAAAAATATAGGCTTGACTTATACATCTTACATACAGAAAATGTGCTATCTCATAATCAAATTAAAAAGCTGACAAATACACACGACATACCGTAAATTTGCTATCTCGTAGATGAAAATATAGGCTCGACTTATACACATGACATACAGGAAACTTGCTGTCTCATAATCAAAATTATAGGCTCGACTTATACATTTTACATACAGAAAATGTGCTATCTCGTAATCAGAAATAGAGGTTTGAAAAATACACTCGAAATAGTATCGTAAATTTGCTATCTCGTAATTAAAAATATAGACTCGACTTATACACACGACATACAGAAAATTTGCTGCCTCGTAATCAAAAATAGAGGATCGACTTATACACAGTTATATACGGTCAATACTTATTTGAAGAATTCTTGCTATATAGTCTGTTTTTTCACTATTTTGTTATGTTTTGTTAGTAACCAATTATAAATAGAAAAAAAAATATGAAACGACGTCTACTTATTAGTTTTATATAGAACATTTCCAATCGAATGCCGGAGATAAATAAGAGATTAGCGAACGTCGACCAGATAAGATGGCATTGTTCGTACACTAACGTCATTTTTGGAGTAGTTCACCCCGTTGAAAATGAACTGTACATGTTGACAATATTACCTTTTTTAAACATTCAGTACAATAAATAAAAATGCATCCTTAGTTGGATTTGGAATAAAATTATATCATGCCAAACGTACCCTGCATCTCGTTTGTTTTCTTATTCGCAACCGTTCTCGTTATCTCAAATGGGAATCAGACAGAAGAAAACAACGTGAAATTATCAAATCGTAGTCGTCTTTTTTCATATGAAGAAATAAAGAATGAAGGTAAGTTCGTGTTTCCCAGGTTTTTGATTTGTTGATTGACATTGTTATTTTTGCATTGTATATTTTGCATTGTTAATATCGTGCCAAAATTTTGGTTTGTTCCTTTGTTTACTTAATTTTAATTAACACGCAGGGGGGGGGGTTAAAAGCAAGATTCTTTTGAAAAC